>NC_134570.1:86819812-87017312 GCF_050947875.1 Dermacentor variabilis | reverse complement strand
ACACCACCTTAACACAGGCCCGGCCCACGGCTTTCTTGATGCGGTGGGACACAAAATGTACATACGGCATCGCAACAGTCTTGGTTATGTCCTTTACCACTTCGCGCGGTTTCATGGGGGAATTTGGTTGTGCATTTGGTAAGGAAACATTTTTTTCTCTTTAATGTCCCTTGAACAAGAAACCAGGCAACTACTGCAGCCCCGCATATTTGCCTCGATTGTTTCAATAGTATACATTACTCGTCTATAACAAATATTAAGGATGTCAAATTTTGTTGCGCTAACGTTCAAGCCCCCTGCAACTGCTCATTTCATACTTTCCTCTACTTGCTCTCCTCATCACCTTTTCCTCTTTCTCCAGCACTTTTCAGCGGGATAATTCCGAACCCATCCTGGTAACTGTCAAAGGCACACGCCCGTAAAGCTCACCAAGCGGCAAAGTGTAGGCACTTGATTGGATGCTCGACGTGCGATAGTGAGGATAGCACCGAAGTTTTGTATGGTCCCTTAGTCCCTTCGGTGACATACATCATGTGGCCCTACTTCAGAAGGGAGCAATGGTCTGATGGACCTCGCATGCATTCACCTAAGAGTAATTTAACCCCCGTGTAATACGAGAACAGTATAGGCACAACAATTCTTTTTCAACTTTTCTGTGAAAAGCAACGGGGGTATCTTAAGCCCACTCTGTATAGACAGCTCCCAGCGGAGATTGTACGCAGACAAAGCTATCTGGCGGTTCGTGTCAGCCCAGCTGAGCGGTATCAACTCGAGAGGCCGGCTTACTACACATTCTGTGTCACTTGACATCTAGGAGCCGATGACCGCCTTGTTCGGTGTTGCCGGAACTCTGTTCGATCTTTAACTCACATGCAAACACTGCGCGCAAGCAGCCCTTTGAGGTAGCAGATGTGCAATGGTTGATATAGCGTGCCGAGAATTTTCTCGCTTAACTGAAGTAGACGTAACAGCAATGCACATCGTCAACAGGCAATTAAAATGAATTAAATAGCCTGGTTTAGAAAAAAGTTATATTGTACGGTATTACATGCCAAATACAGGGCACAATTATGAGGCACGCCGCAGTGGGAGAATGCGGAATAATTTTGGCCACCTAGGGTTGTTTAACGTGCACCCAATACACGGTGCCCCCGCCAGCGTTTTTACATTGAACAACTATTGGCTATCCCGGCTGCAGCAGCCACATGGCTGCTGCGGCCGGTATGGTCCCTTAGCAACCATTTCACGCTTAATTTCCATCTCCTCCACAATGAAAGCCGGGGTCACGTCTCGTTCTTCAAAGACGCCTTAAAATATGAGTATAACGCTGAGACAAAGGCATAAATAGCAAAAACTAATTAAACTCTGCACGCACATCTGACGCAACCTGTGCCATTTCTAAAGAAAATATGAAGTGGTTGTCTACCCAGTTCAGCTAACCAAGGACAATGGGGATGCCTACTACGTGCGTCGTATTACGTATGAAGATTGGGAAAAAATCGGCGCACTGTTACGGTGGTCCTCATCCCAAAACCCGGCAAACCACTTTACCTCGACATTTTACGCCCCATCTCCCTTACTTCATGCGTGGGTAAAGTAGCCGAGCACGTAATTCAAAACCTAGTGTCACGCTACGTTGAGGAACACGAACTCCTCCCACACAACATGGTAGGGTTTCGACCCCACCTATCCACCCAAGATGTCATGGTACTCCTAAAGAGACAGATCTTCGACGTTAAAACAAGGGACGTTCGAGGCATCCTCGCCCTCTATCTCACGAAAGCACTCGACACCATCTCGCACCGCTTCGTAGTGGAGACTGTGGCGGGCCTCGGCCTCGGCCAGAGATTTCAGGAATACGTACGCTCCTTCCTTAAAGACAGAGATGCCCGACTGGAAGTCTCGCAACTTAAGTCGGACCCCTACACGCTGGGCTCCATCGGAACACTGCAAGGCTCAGTCATCTCTCCATTAGTATTTAATATAGTGATGAAGGGACTCGCAGACAAACTACGAACAATCCCAAACGTAAACTGCGCTCTATACGCAGATGACATTACCATCTGGAGCCCGGGAGGCTCCCTGGCAGACATGGAGCAGGCATTACAGTCTGTCAGAGATGCCACGGAAGAGTACCTACTAGACACAGGAATGAAACTATTTTCCAAAAAATCGGAACTCTTACTATTTCGCAAGTCTTGCCAAGTAGCCGCTACCTAACTCCTCTAGACGAACTTCCGATCGCCCTACACACAAGAGACGGACAACAGACTCCGCGAGTCAATCACATACGCATTCTTGGGCTCCTAATCGAAGCCACCGGATGCCACGGACACACGATCAAACACTTAACCGCCAAAACCGAAAACATGATCACACTCATCCACAGAGTCTCGGGGCGCAGGAAGGGTGTCGACGAAGATAACCTTCTGCGCGTATACCACGCGTTCCTTATGAGTCACATTAATTACGTCGCCTCTGCCCACAACTGCACGAAAATAGAAAGACGAAACTAAACACACTCATGCGCAAGAGCATGAAACAGGTCTTGGGCATTCCACAAAGAGCAAGCACAGCAAAGGTTGACCAGCTAGGCATGCACAACAACATCGACGAAGGGATCGAGGCTCAGACTATGGCGCATATACTCCGCCTGTCCTCGTCTAAAGCCGGTAGGCTAATGCTAAACGAAGCCAATGTCTCCCCTTCTCCCTGTCTCGAGCACGCGGTTACTCTACCGAGCGAAATTAGAGACAACTACAAAGTCTCACCGTTTCTCAGAAACGTCCACCCACAACAAAACGTGGGAAGGCGCAGGGCCCGCGCCCGCGCGATTCTCGACCGCACCGACGCGGATCGTGAAGCCACCGCATTTGTGGACGCGGCCCAGTACGGCTACACATCCACTTTCGCCATAGCAGTCATGGACGGCAACAGAACGCTACGATCATTCGCATCGGTTAAAACAAGCACCAGCGCTAAAGCAGAGCAAATAGCCGCAGCCATCGCCATGGCAGACCCCACATTTACTCATGTCTTCACGGAGTGGCGTGCCGCAATTCGGGCCTTCAAATGCGGCAACGTATCTAAAGAAGTAGCGCGTATACTACTAGCGAGCTCAAAAGAGAGCAAACGGGGCCTCTCCTGGTTCCCCGCTCACATGGGGAAAGACATTCACCCGCAAAAAGCTAACCTCAATGAAACGGCCCACGACCGTGCGCGAGAACTTGCCCGCCGCGACGGTCCCACGGCCTCCGAGGGGCTGGACATTCAATTTAGTGACCCGCTGCTAACATACCAAGAAATCAGCTCGCACTATCGACAAGGCACATCCAAATTCCAGCTTCCACACGCCAAACTCGAACGCGCGCAGGCAGCCGCATTTCGAATGCTACAAACGGACTCGTATCCGTCACGAGGCCTACTAAGCCACTACAACTCAGAAATCCCGGCAAATTGCCCAGACTGCCCAGAACTTTACTTTCACTCTCGTACATGCTATGGCAATGTGCCGCGTTACCAAAGGGCCCTCTCTCCAGTGAGCCCGAATGGGAAGAAGCCCTCAAAAGCCCGGACCTCAAACTCCACCTCAAGGCCGTCCAGAGGGCCCAAGAACTGGTGGAGCGTCACCACGTTCCCGTCCCGACTTGGGCATCGCCTACGGTTTCGGCCGGAGGAGTTCCCCGCGTGGGATCTCGAACGGCTTGAAACTCCTCAGGACTTCAATAAAGTTCTTGGCCGACTGACTGACTCCTTAATTGTCTACAGAGCTCATAATTAATTTTGCAAAGGGGATCGCACAAGTATTGCAAAAAAAAAAAATAAGTGGGAGACCTGGAGAGGAAAGACGCTCTTACTTGTAACTAAGTTTATCTTCAGAAACAAACCAACGGGAACGTTATTGGGCATGCGATGACATAGAGAATTGAGGGAAAATATTTTTTAAAAGTTTTTATAAAAAGTCGCCTAACAAAGGGGCACACATCACTACATCTTCATCATCAGCAGCAGCAGCAGCCTCGCTACGCCCACTGCAGGGCAGAGGCTTCTCCCATGCTTCTCAACTACCCCGGTCATGTGCTAATTGTGGCCATGTTGTCCCTGCAAACTTCATAATCTCATCCTCCCACCTAACATTCTGCCACTCCCTGCTACAATCTGAAGGCAAATGCAGAATTTAAGCTGTCATCATCCGTTATCAATATATATTAGCAAGGTAAGAGCCCTCAACACACTGCTGTTAGATTCACGGTTTCATTTTTTTTTGTCACTTGCACATACAGTAGCCATACTTGAACCTAATATGTAGATGGAGGATGAAGAAGACGAGTTCTTGATCAGCTGCTACTCCTGCTTCGCTCTGGTTTTTCAGTTATATTTGCGCGTACTGACGCTCCCGTGGCGGGTACGATAACAAAAGCAGTCATGGACGTTCCGCCCCCTCTGCCGCCAAGGTTGGCGGCTGGCCTCCAAGGTGCAAGTCGGTCTGCTGCACCCGACCACCTTAACGCGTCTCTGCCAAGGTCATCGAGCTGCTCAGACGTCGACGACATGGATTCTGAAGGTGGGTGTACCGAGGTCACAAATCGTCGGTTGAAGAGAAAACTTCGTAGGACGTCAAGCGTGAGTGATCTTAACTACGATAAGCCACCATCACAGCAAGCGTACGCAATGGCCTACATCCCCGTCGCTGCTACAGGCAACGTCAATTCCCTCAATAGGCAAACTCTCAGTGCCTATATCGTGAGGCTGGCTTCAGGGCAAATCAGAGAGGTCCGAATTAATCCCAGAAGAAACATACTGTTGATGTGACTACACAAACCATCCTCGACACTTTGAAAGCTGTAACTCAGATAGGAAATATACTTGTCGGCTCATTCATCGTACATGGAGGCTGCAACACCGTAGGTGTTATCTACGATGTGGATACAGATACTGATAATGGTGATCTGTCAACGCTAATATTCTCTACTGTCCATATCACAGACCTACACCGTTTTGGACGGTCGAGGTGCATAAAGCTCATTTTTGAGGTAGAGACCTTACCAACAAATGTAAAAGCGGGTTATGTGAGGCATCCTGTTATGTAAGATATCCCTAGGCTCTTGCCGTGCCGTAAATGCCAGAAAATCGGGCATGTAAGTGCTGTGTGCGCGAACAAGATGACATGTTTCCGCTGTGGTGGTGATCCCGATCAGTTCGCGTGTGCTGGCTATGACTTCAAGTGCCCTAACTGCGATGAGCCACACGAGGCAACGTCGAAGGACTGTACAAAAGTAAAGACTGAAATGTCCGTGTTAAGGAAAATGGTACGAAATGGATCTACACACAGAGAAGCGGCTACCAAGGTACACCGCCGGAAAAGGCGCTCACGTAATCGCAGAAAGAGATCAGCATCGACAACAGGACAACCTGTACTCCCTGAAAAGTAGTCCCGCGCTCCTGCTATTCCTCAAACGCCAGAGCCACCTTTAACCATGTCTACTCTTCTGAATACCATGGACACTACTATATGGCCTTCCCTGCCATCTACTAGTACAGAAGTGCAGCCGGAACGCCAGCGTGAACATGAACCTTCATCGTCGGATGGGAAAAACAAGGCAATGCTTGCACAGTTGATTCGTTTCTTGCGAATGCTGCTCATAGGAGTCAAGACGCCCGTTGCCAAGGCTGCGGTTCAAATTCTTCACGCACTAGAACCAGTGCTTGGTGCTCTATAAAAGCTAGCAAAAGTCATGGCGTCATCGACTCCTAGGTTGTCTCTACAGGAAAGGATAAGCGGTTCCGTAATATTTCAGTGGAACGCACGAGGTCTACGGGGTCGCCTGGGAGATTTTAAACACAGAATGCTCAAGCATCAATTTCCAGTTATCGTGATATGCGACCCGAATATGACATCGCCATTTAGACTCTCTGCACACGAACAATTCGCTTCTGAGACAAGTGGAAATCCTAGCAAAATGTTACTATGTGTGCGACGTGACCTCACGTATTCGCTAAACCAAGTTCCGGTGCATAACAGCAATGAGTACGTCTCTATAACACTGAAGCTAAAGCGCCGGATAATCTCGATCATTGGTGGTTATATTTCACCCGCCGTGGTTGCTCAGTGGCTATGGTGTTGGGCTGCTGAGCACGAGGTCGCGGGATCGAATCCCGGCCACGGCGGCCGCATTTCGATGGGGGCGAAATGCGAAAACACCCGTGTGCTTAGATTTAGGTGCACGTTAAAAAACCCCAGGTGGTCAAAATTTCCGGAGTCCTCCACTACGGCGTGCCTCATAATCAGAAAGTGGTTTTGGCACGTAAAACCCCAAATATTAAATTAGTGGTTATATTTCTCCTACGTGAACATTTTACTCTGGACACCTGAAACTTGTTCTTAACTCCTGCCAAGAACCTCATATTATTGTAGGTGACTTCAACGCGCACCATTATTTTTGGGGTAGTAGGACCAAAAGTATTCGAGGAAGACAACTTCTTAACTTCGCAAGCAACAATGGTCTTGAAATCCTGAGCGACGGCTCACCAACATTTTTTCGTGGCACAACGTACAGCAGCTGTCTCGATTTAGCTATCGCTTCACGATGCCTTTCCTCTTCTGCTGCCTGATGCACAGATGCGGAAAGGTATGCAGCGAATTGCTGAAGCAATTCACTGCATATTGCAACAAAGCCTCGAGAAGTGGACAGTGTTCTGTGACTCAAAACCAGCACTGCAACTCATCAGCAATTATATGAATGACGGAACCGCATATAGACATCTGTTTTATGACATCATGTCTCTGCTTGCTGAGGTGTCTCAATCCGGGCATACCATCGTGCTGCTGTGGATTCTTAGCCATTGTGGAATAGCTGGAAATGAACAGGCTCACGCGGAAGCAAACAAGGCGCACACCGACGGAGACATTATAAAAATTCATTTTTCCTGGTATGAAATTAACGCCTTTCTCCATAACTCCATCAAAACTTCTACGGCGCGACATTGCGACAACCCCGAACATCGGCAAGAGCGACTCCGTAGACTTGACGCTAGTTTGATTCCGGCTTCAACTTCGGTTGCGGAGGGGCCAGGAAATACTCAATCGCCCATTACGGCTAGGTGTGGCATACACCCACCGATACCTACACAAGATTGGACAAGCACGGGACCCTGACGGTTGTGTCTGTCACACTCCCGAGACAATAGCTCGCGTACTTTGCGTATGCTCTCAATATGCGTCCGAACGAAGAACACTCAAGTCTACTGTTGACGGCTTCGACTCCCGCCTCTTTCCGGAAGAAAAGCTTTTGGGCGCGTGGAGGAGTGTTTACTGTGCCCAACATGCCATACGGTCACCTTTGAACTTTCGAAGTGAGACTGGTTTACACGATCGCCTCTAGAACATGTGAGGCGTGTAGTCAGTGCGAAATGTGTTTGCGCAATAACTTTTTGTGACAAGATTACTTTTTGTATGGACAAGATTGCTGTTGCACTTATTGCGTCTACAGCGCGCATCCGCATATTGGACAACGTGTATATAGTAGCTCATTGTACCATAACATAATCACCCGCCACCTACCTTTCCCTGTATTTCCCACTTCCCATTTCCCCAGTAAGGAGTAGCTGGCTAGAGACACGCTCTCCAAGCCGACCTCTCCTCCTTTCTCTTCATTAAAATCTACTCCTCCTCCCCCTCCTACTAAGTAGATGATTCAGGTCACGTTAGCCTGTATATAGTGCTTTAAAACACCTCCGTCTTTTAAAAAAATCCACTTGACAGTCTTAGTCAGAACTTAATTTAGCAACATTTTTTACTCACTTTTCCTTCATAGTTTAGTATTGTTTATTTGCGCACAAAATATGAACATACAAGTGTCCACCCATATCCACAAGGCTAGTATCAGTGGCAAAATAGGCATAAAAAACAGCGATAGCTAGGGCGGAGATAGACGTCACATGCACATCAAATATTTGGACAGCCAGCCAAGACAACAGAAACTCAGGCTCCACACCAGAACTTGAAGAAATTCAAGGTGCACACAAAATAATTGAAAGATCCATTTTTTTATTTCCTTAAATAATTTACCAGCTTTTGAGAGTCTAATAAACAACGCTTAAATTATTCCTCTGTATCCTTATTGAACTTGTTATTTTATTTATTTACAGAATACTGCAGGCCAACTTGTGACCCAGGCAGGAGGGAATTCGTTCATGCAGTAATGCAATTAAATATGTTCAAAGAAAGGAAGTGCATATGAAATATGAAATACATTGAATCATATGAGGTACATTGAAGGATGATATAAGTACATAAATAACATTCTACAAGCATAAAATGCAAGGGATTGAATTGAAAGGAGAGAAATACTTACAGTACCAGTTTACACAATTTTTTTATGCTAACACGCATGAAAGTACTCACGCGGTCACACGTTTATTTGAAATGCAGTTTTTCAATGGCATGCAATATGTTATTGGACAGGAAAACATCGGTCGGCAGAGGGTTCCAATCATTTATTGTTCAAGGAAAGCAGGAATATTTAAAGCAATTTGTACTCGCGAAAATAGGGGTTGTCTTGTCGGGGTGATAATTTCTGTTATCTCTAGCTGGTAGCGGCTGCAGACAGTGTCAATGACCAAGTTGTAGTTCCCTTCTCCAAAGGCGGAAAAGCAATGTTAGGCGTGCTACCTTTCTTCGGGATTCTAGGGTGGCAATATCATTTTCATTAATCAATTGAGAGGGGGAGTCATAACGTCCATAACAATTATATATGTAGCGGACGGCAAGCCTGTGTATGTTTTACAGTTTTTTAATATTTTTTTCGTGAATGGGTCCCAGACGACGCAAGCATATTCTAATCGGGACCTTACAAGTGTGTTGAATGCCAGTTGTTTCACGGATGGAGGAGAATGTTTCAGCTTGTGTCTCAGTAGGCCGAGTTTACGTCGAGCAGACGCACAAACATTATCAATGTGTTGCGACCAGGTTAGACGATTGTTGATGGTTACACCCAAATATTTAAAGGAGTCTGTTGCAGTGACCGCGGATGGATTAATAGTGTATTGATATGCTAGAGGGTGTTTTTTGTTGGTAATGCGCATAAAACCGTTTTTTCTTCATTAAGTTTCATTTCCCAGGTGTCGCACTAGTCAGAAATCACTGTAAGACTTTTACTCAGGATCACTTGATCATTAGCATCCTTAATCTCTTTGTAAGGTAAGCAGTCGTCCGCGAACAATTTAATACTCACACTATCGTCTATGCATGCTGTTATGTCATTACTGTATACTAGGAAATACAGCGGTCCGAGCACGCTTCCCTGCGGCACTCCCGAATTTACCGGGAGACATCCAGAGTAATGGCCCTCAACATCGACGAATTGTCTGCGCATGCATGCATTGAAAATTTCATTCTACACGAGAGCGCAACAGAATTCATGTGGCCTTTCATTTCAAGTATTTCGGCATATAGGTAAGTTACACGTTAGTTGTTGCAGTACTTGTGTTCCTTTTGAGTTTCAGGAAGAGACTAATCGATAAAGTGTAATTAAACTCCTGTTCATAGTTAAATATACGAACTACTCATTGTAACCAATGCGCAAAGCAGGCGGGGACACGATAACTTGCAGCAATTCTTGTTGTGTGCAGGCAGATTCGATAGTTATAATGTGGGAAGACTAAAACCGAAGTCTGCTCGGCGAGAGAGAGAGAAAAGGGTAGGAAAGACAGGGAGGTTAGCCAGTGTAAGTACCATCTGGCTACCCTGTGGTGGTAAAGGGGTAAAGGGCAACAAATGAGAAAGAAGAAAAAAACTGAAATATTTCACACATTAACGCGATGCTACGCGCTACAACATTCAAAGCCGGTCGCACAAATCGCACGAACTTCAAAACTTCCGCAAAGCCCTTAAGGCCTTGAGTGCTGTTGCGTACTCCAGGGTAGCGTACCGTACTGCTGCCGAGAAGTAGCGGCGCCTGCCTAACGAAGCTCGACCGACATTACTTATTGGGTAGCGTGGCGTTGTCGGTGGGCTGCAGGCATCCGGTAGATCATGGCGACCAAGCAGGGGCGAGACGATTCGCTAGTGCGAAACTTGCGCAGTTTATTCAAAGGTATTGAAAGAAAATAAGGAAAGCATGAAGAATGAAGTCTCAAGTAAGAAGTATATCAAAGTACATTTCGGAGCCCCTTAAATAGCTCTCTACAAGTGTGGGCCGGATCTTGCTTCCATCGATGACACGTGACAGGCACGGAGAGAGGGCTCCTCCTCCTGCAATACCAAGCACGGGTAGGAGAGGTCGATCCTCTCATCGACGCTTTCGGGGAGAAGGTCGGGTGAATGACCCCTCCGGTGCACGTGGGCTCCGGTTCAGTGCAGGTCGGGTGAATGACCCCTCCGGTGCACGTGGGCTCCGGTTCAGGTGGGGGAGGGTGAATGACCTCTCCGGTGCACGTGGGCTCCGGCTCAGTTGTTAGGGTGAATGACCTGTCGCCACGTGGTGTCAGACGCCAACCCTAACAGTGCCGAAACCCGTCTGGACCAGTGTCCTAGAACTTTTTCTTCTGTGAAGGGTGATCGCCTACTTTTCGGAGCCCGGTCACAAGCACTTTTCTTGGCACATTGTAAAGGGACAGTCACAAAGGAGGTGCGCGATCGTCTCTTAGCAGCCACAGCTGTCGCGAGCAGGGCTGTCAGCCATTCCAATGCGGAAGGAATAGGAGTTCCTGAATGCCACGCCGAGCCACAGGCGGCATAGAAGTGTTGCTTCCGTTCGCGGTAACCCTGGTGGAAGACGGAGTTGAAGACGTGGATCCAAACTATGGAGACGGGCGTTCGTAAATTCCCTGGCGTTCCACAGAGTCTGCGTAAGCTCGCGTGCGAGGGAGCGAATACTTGTGGCTGCATTTGTTCTTGACAGTGGTATTGCTATAATATGGGCACCATCGTGTACCGATCGGGCAGCGTCACCCGCACTGCGATTTCCCGATATTCCGCAGTGACCCGGTATCCACTGGTAGATGATGTTGTGCCCCTTGTCGATTGCGTGATGCTGCAGCAGTCAGGTGTCTGCGACTAATTGCAAATTAGGTCCGTGGTTGCAAGGGAACAGCAGACACTGGAGAGTTGCCTTCGAGTCACAAAACATGGACCATGAATGTGATTATTTGGGACCAATAAACTCCATAGCACCACGGATATCTGCGAGATCTGCAGCATCTTCGTGTATCGAATGCATCATAATTCTAAGAGCTCGTTACTGTCGTTGTACTAATCGCTGCAAATATCTGGGATACGTATATTTCCGGGAATCTGCATAGCGATCACCGACACGTTTCAAAAGTTTTGGCGACGCTGCCTGTAAAAGTTCTTCATAAACAATTAATAATCAGATCTCTGAAAGATAAATCTCAGCGACACATTTCCGAGCCTATTTTAACGCAACACTAATCCGCAAGTCTCCTATATTCGCATATATAAACAAATCAGGGATCACCTGCTGCCGCAATAGCGCGCCAGATGTTGCCTGAGGGGAGAGTGAAACGCCGCGACAACACGTCATGCTCGCCTTCGCTTTCGGAAAGCCGTGTTATGCAGGCGTTCGTTGTCTACGCCCGCCTCTCGCCTGCGTTTCAAGTGCGCCTCGGTGAAGCCTGGCGAGGCCAAACCTAAACGCGCAAAGCACCTCAACACGCTCGCTTTCCCGCGATGAACTACGATGGCAAAAAAAGAAGGCATGCACGGCACTTACTTGCAACTCTTCTACTAATGTCAGCACGAGTTTATTTCAAAATGTTCATTTTTTTGCTAAGCTCGAACGCACAAACCTGGTTGGTGGCAGATAACACATTTCCGCCCTTTCATGCCGATTTACGCAAAAGGCTGAGATTGCACCCATGACAACTCGCTATGTCCAAGGACGTAACTTCAAGGACATTTTAGGTATTCCCTTTACCGGACATGTTCGAATCGCCAAAGCGAAGCTGAAGAGTAAGGCAATTAGGTCTGTTTAGCATATATTCTAAAATTATGAAGAATATTAGTCATAAATATATGTTCAAAGTACCTAAGCGTTGCAGTGAAGTTTCCTAAAAGCGTTCCTTTAGCTCACTGGGACGATCTGAACTGGAACGTCCGTGAAATTTTCCGCAAATGTTAGAGCCGGAGTTTAAGATTGTTTGACTTGAATTTCACATTGGCAACGTGTGCCCTAAAGTTAGTAGCTCAAGCGGTATTTATTCAACAGTTTTGATTACCTACCTATTCTTCGCGATTTGTCGTCCATGTAAGACCCCCCTGTCCAAGTAATCCACCAGAAAAACTTATTGTGTTGCGTGCTCCAGGCGATATAAAGGAAAAATCAGTTTCAATAACAGGCAAAAATATGGTACTTTTGAAATGAATTATTTCTTAGAAGCAAGCGCAATCTGACTATTGTTCTTGTTTTAAATTTTGTTAACTCTATTGAAACGAGAATAACTTGAAGCAACAAAATCAAATGCTAATCTTACAACGTGAATTTTCCTCCACTCGAAGTCAGCGCAATTAACTGTCAAGCGTAACGCTGCAGTTAACGGCGCTAAAATATACCGATCAGTGATAACGACAGCATTGTTAATCGTTTCTTCTCAGCTACTTGCCGTAGGTATTCGTAAACAGAGACAGGCTACAAGGACCATCCCTGCTACTACGTAAAGGCGCAGTTTACGCCGCGAGCTCCTGTATTCTGTTGCTTTCGTTCCTAAATCGATTAGCGAAGATACGCGGCACGTGGCAATAACAAAAGCTCGCTTACCTGCGTAGCTTGCATCATTGCAGGTCGTGCCATCCGCGTCCGGCAGTTTCTCCGCGTAAAAGATGTCGTCTACCATAGTCACCTTCACTCGCTGGTAACCAGGGGGGACACTTTTTCTTTTTCCCATGCACTGTTGAGCGTCGGCCCGCTTAGGGAGGGATGTTTGTAGGGTTCCTAATTCGCGTGAGGCCACCGCCGCCCGAGCGTCACCCTGGCCGTAGGCACCAGTTATGTACGCACGGTAGGAGAAACAGCTGTACGTTATTTTAGCAGCTGGTTCCACAGAACACCTGTCACAGGTTAGTCGAGCTTCAGAAGAGTACGCATTCAGGGTCCTTGGTTCATGATTACGAGCAATAAAAAAACAGCGCGTTTCGTTTTCCCGGAGGATAAGCTTTCTATACAGAAGAAAGGTGTGGGCATTGGTCTATGTATAGCCCCTGTTCTTAGTGACATCTTATTAGCCAGCTATGACCGAAATCTTGGAACTAAGCTCAGCCAGACAAGCACTGTAAAAGTGATGCGATACGTCAATGACTTCTTAAATTTTTACAATACTAACACTACTGACGCGCAGCCTGCTGCTGCTATAATATTTGACCTGTTCCGCATAGTTTTAGATTCCTTTGAATTGACCACGGAGCATCCGCCAGACAACAAGCTCCGCTTCTTAGTCTTGGAGCTATCGTTCTCAAGCAATCATGTATGTTAGGGTTACGCTCCGCGGTCTCGTAAGAGCCTTCTCCCCTTTTCGTCCGCGCACTCAAAGACAGTCAAGCGCTGTATTGCAAGATCTTGCATGAAGACGGCCCTCATCAGGTCTTGTGACCACCAAGTGGATGTAAGCTTCGAAAAGCAAGTAGCCAGGCTGAAGCACGCAGGTTTCCCGGTACCGCTTTTGACCAGCATCGCTGAAAGCCTCGCAACAAGCTTTAAAGGAAAGCAGTCGGCCGCTGCTCAATCTGAGAATCGCTCACGGCAAATGGTTGCGGTTATACCATATATGTGCACTAGGTTGCGCATAATCTCAAAAAGGTTGTCAGCAGGGCAGGCGTCAGGTTGCTGTTCACTGCAAAAAATGTTAGGTAGCCTGTGCCATCAAGTCAATCTGGTAACCAAGAATAGCAAAATAAGTTGTAAAAAGCAGCACAGACAGAAGTTTGTTGGTGAGTGTTGCGACTCTGTGGTGTATAAGATTCCCCTTTCATGTAAGCGTTTTTATATCGGCCTAACGGGGCGGTGCACCAATGACCGCATGCGCGAGCACTCAAACAAAGTTCAAAAACAAGCTAAAGATAGTCAGCTATCACTGCGTTGCAATGAATGCGGCTGCAAGCCGTCTTTCAAAGATGTGACCTAACTATCAAAATACGGTGATGACCGCGCAGGCCTTATTTCCGAAGCTCCTCACATTCATTTTAGCGGCGAAACATGTGTAAGCCTTCCCTCTATTTCTCTCCTTCCGAAGGAGATTGCCTTCATATCGCATTAATTGCAATCCCCCCCTGCGCATGCCCAATTCTGTTTATTCTGTGATTTGAGACAGCAGCGGAGTATATATATGCTGACTGAAAGAATAAAGACATCTTGGTTCTTTGTCAGCGCTGTTGTTTTTGTCCCTTCACTCGTCCTGTTGTTTAGCGCTGTATTTTATTGCTCGTAGTCGAGCTTCCTGTGCACGGAGAACATTCCGCGCTCTCCCATCTCTTCCCACTCGAACGAGCGTACGCTGTTGGACGAGACGTCACAATGGTTGCGGCTGCCGCCGCCGCGCTCTGGCCGCTCACGCGTTCCCCTGTTCTGTAGCAACCGCCCTGCTGAGCCTGGCCTCGACCTTTCACGATAATCAGGGGTTCCTCACAATAATAATAATAATAATAATAATAATAATAATAATAATAATAATAATAATAATAATAATAATAATAATAATAATAATAATAATAATAATAATAATGATTGGGGTTTTACGTGCCGAAACCACTTTCTGATTATGAGGCACGCCGTAGTGGAGGGCTCCGGAAATTTTGACCACCTGGGGTTCTTTAACGTGCACCTAAATCTAAGCACACGGGTGTTTTCGCATTTCGCCCTCATCGAAATGCGGCCGCCGTGACCGGAATTCGATCCCGCGATCCTCACAATAAGGCGGAGCGATATGGCCGCTGACTCGAATGTTGCTCGCTTTTGACGTATGCCTATGCGGCGGCGAACGCGCTCAGGTGTTCATTGCGTCCTTGACTTTCGCACGAAAGCATGACTTTAACCTCAGTGTATTGAAACGTGCACTGAGTCATATTTTCTGTCCAGGTGCTCATTCAAATAACATGTACAAAAATGTATTCAGATAGTATGTACCAAGCTACTCCTATGCAGCGGAACCTCCAGCCTATAATTTAAGTTGCCAATACACAATAGGCATCATTGCTCTAATAAAGACGCAAAAAATGGGAGTTTTAAAACAAGTTTTCCCATTCATAAACTTGAATACACTTGCCCTGCTTAACGTCAGCGTGAACGGTGCATACACACGGACTCGCAAGTACAGGAAACAAGTGATAGGCGAACAAAGCGCTTCAAACAACTGAAATTTTATTCCCTAGCACAAACCTTCTCCAAACAAAGCACTTGCGTTGCGCATGCGTTACATTTGTGCGAGCGGTAAAAGCGATCAACATTCATGAACTTTTTATAACATGACATCCAGGAACGCAAGTTCCGCGTCATCCCACGACAGAGGCGTGTCGCTGACAACGACGATTGCCTTGAAATGGAGAGTTTACACAAATTCACCAGCAGGAATACACCGCGTGCAGTACTAATCGAAGAGAACTAGAAAAAGCGAATAACGAAGGAGTTAGAGCTCGTGACGTGAACGTAATATGGGCTCTCAGCTCCAATATAGAGATGGTATAAGAGATTGGATTGGATTAGAGCAAACTTTATTTGTGCCTGCAGTTTGGCGCTCGCGCGCCCCGACGAGGGCCTACGTCACCTACCAGGTTGTCGTTACTCGGCGAGGCTCTCCGCTCGCCGTTACCGGCTCGCTGGGTCCCTGCCTTTCGAGCGCCCCGAGAACCTGCTCGACGGCCCAGAGCTGTACGTCTTGGTCGTAGCTCTTCGCGACTGCCTCGAGCCGCGGTGGGATCGTTCTTGATATTGCTTCTGAATGTTTAATGCAGGCCCACAAGATGCTCGTGTAATATGCCGTCTCCCTCCGGCAGACTCTGCATTTATGGGTCGAGTATGTCTCGGGGCACATGCGATGCATCAGTCCCGGGCTCGGTAGCGATCTGGAGCTGTCTCAGTAGTACCGCCTCCGCTCGACTCAGCCTCGGGTGCGGGGGTGGGAGAGTCCTGCGAGCCAGGCAGTAGGCCTTCGTGATGTCATTGTAGTCCGTCATGCGGTCCTTGGTTCCGAACCACGTCGGACGGTCTGACGCCAGGGCGCGGTTGGATAGCGCTTGCGCCGCTGCCTGTGCCGTCTCATTGTGGTTCTCATTGTATTGCGACACGTCGCCCGCGTCGGAGTAGGCTGCAACGTACGCGACGTGGTTGATGATGAAGGATTGGACGAGCCTAATTATGCTCTCCTCTCTGATGCCAGCCTTCCGGGAAGTGACTCGTTTGAGGAGTCGAATCGCGATGACCGCTTCTGCCGTGAAACGATTGATCATTTCGCCGTTTCTTCCGTGCTTTTCGATGACTATGCCTAGGATCCTAATTTTGCCGACCTCGGGGATCACGTTGCTAGATTTGGTTACGATTCTGATTTTTTCGTATTCGCTTTGTCTGGTCTTGTCTCTGCCGTTGTTGGTAGGTGGGAATATGAAAAGCTCCGATTTTCGGCGAACATCTCAGTCCGGTGCCTTCCAGCTGGTCTTCTATTGCGTCGACGGCGGCTTGAAGCGCGCCCTTGATGTGGGCGCCGCGGCCACCGGTCACCCACAGCGTGATATCGCCCGCGTAGATGGTGTGCCTGACGTTATCAATGTCCGCGAGCTTCTCAGCCACTCCGATCATTACCAGGTTGAACAGCATCGGTGAAGTGACCGATCCCTGCGGTGCGCCGGTGCTTCCGAGCTTGTTCTCTAGCGTCTGTAGGTCGCCTGATCGTACCTCGGTGGTCCTGTCTGTGAGGGCTTCTTTGATGTAGTTGTAGGATCTTTTGCCCATGTTGAGCCCTAGAATTGCCTTGGCACGGGCGCTGCCGCCATCGTCGATAATTTGGTATTTGAGCTGCCGCATCGCGTCCTGCGTGCATAGGTGCTGTCTGAAGCCGATCACCGTGGCCGGGTGCAGCCCTTCGCGTTCCAGGTAGTCTTGCCACCTGTTGAGCAGCACGTGCTCCAGCACCTTGCCTACGCAGGACGTGAGCGAGATGGGCCGGAGGTTGCCTTTGTCCGGCGGCTTCCCCGGCTTGGGGATCAGGATGGTCTTGGCTGTCTTCCACAGCTTTAACAGCGCGCCCGCTCCCGAGCACCTGTTGAAGTATTTTGCTAGGTGCTCAATCAAGCCGTCGTTGAGGTTCTTGAGCACCTCGTTCGTGACGAGGTCCGGGCCGGCAGCCGACCGGCTGTTGGGATCGTGCAGGGCCGCGCGCACTTCCTCGACGTCGACGTCGCGATCAAGCTTCGCATTAGGTAGGCCGCCGTGCGGTGCGTGTTGTTCGGTGGGTGTAGTCGGCAGGTATTTGTCGTTAATGCGCCTGGTGACTTCGTCGGCGCCGTGTACCGAGACCACCCGATGTAGGAGCCTGGCAAGTCTGTCCGTTTGGTGCGACTTGGTCTTGGTTTCCTCGAGCAGGTGACGCAGTAGGTTGCACGTCTTCCCGCTGTGCATCTACCCGTCTGCTGCTTTGCAATTCTCGTTCCATTGTTGCGTGAAGAGCGCGCGGCAGTGGTCCTCAATCGCTCGGTTGAGCTCCGCCACTTTCTTTCTGAGTCTGCGGTTAAGCCGTTGTTTCTTCCAGCGACTCTCAACGTCTCTCTTTTGGCTTCTGGCGTCTCGGAAGGCATCCCAGTCTATTCATCTGTGTGTTTTGATGTTGCTGTCGTTGTGTTCCGGTATGCCGATTTCTACAAGGCTGTGGTCGCTGCCGAGGTCAGTCCCCGTGTTTCTGCAGGTTATCGCGCCCTGGATGACGTTCTTGACGAACGTGAGGTCCGGAGTGGTGTCCCCGGACACGGAGTTACCGATTCTCTTCGGGTGCGTCGGGTCCGTGGTGAGGGTGAAGTCGAGTTCCGCGGCATCTTGGTACAGATCGTGGCCCTTTGCTGTGTACTTGTTGTAGCCCCAGGCAGGGGGCATCGCGTTGAAGTCACCGCACGCGATGAGCGTGTTGCGGCCCGCTGCGGTACTGGCTGTGTGCAGTAACGTCTTGAATCTGTTTTCTCTACGATAGGTTGCTGTAGACGTTGTTCAGAAATATGCTTCCTTTTCTCTTCTTGCCCGGGATGATTTCGGTGAGTGTGTGCTCGATCTTGATATTGCTTTGCAGCTCGTGTTCGACGAACGTGAGTCCCTTCCTTACCAGGGTGCGCAGGCATCTCCCTTGGGGCGGTCCCTTGTGCACTCTGTAGTCGGGGAGAGATGGTGCATCGGTTAGTTTTTCTTGTAATAGTATAACGTTCGGCTTGCGCGCGGCATGTGCGATGTGCTGTTGGATGACTGCCTTCTTCTTTCCGAGGCCGCGACAGTTCCACGCTGTTCCACGCTGCCACGCTGTTAAACCTGCTGCTCCTGGCGTTGCGTTGACGCGTACGGGGCTCCTAGTTGGGTGGATGTTGCGCGAAGAGGGGCGCAAACGTCGGGTGGCTTACCTTCGGCTGTAGGGTCCTGTTCGTGTTTTCGACTTGGTAGGTCTCCATTGTTTGTTTCAATGCTGTGACTGCTGCGATGTTCGCCGTGATTAGCTGTTCGAGTTTGGTGATTGTAGCTTCGAATTTCGCTTCGAGGTTGTCGATGCTATCGTTTTCTGTTTGCCTGCGCGTGGCTTCGATGGCCCGCTTCTTCGGTGCCAGTTTTTCTACGGCTGTCTCCTGGGTGTTCGTAGTTGTTTCCTCGGTCTTGCGTGTGCTTGGCGTGGGTCTCTGTAGAGGCTCGCTGTTGCGTAGCAACAACTGACGGATCTCGGCGATCTCTCTCGTGAGGTTTTTGATGGTAGTTCGCAACGCCGCATTTTTCTAGGGTTTCATTTGCTTCTCGCACCTTGTGCATATCTTCTTTCTTCGTGGCTTCGGTGATTTTCTGCGTGTTCCTTATATTGTTCCCTTTCACTGCGTCGACCCAGCTCACTCGCTCACGTGATGGAGACCTTTTCCTGCTAAGGCTTCTCTTGCGGCACCTGCTGTCTCTGTATTTAGGCGCGCGGTTCTCCGATGGGGTCCTTGACTTTCGCGCATCTGGCGGCTTGTTGGGCGGCGGGAAATCGCTCTCCGACAGCAGCTGGCGTTCGGCCGGTCGGCGCTCCCATTGTGGCTTGCGCATTCCGTAGGGGATCTTGTACTTCGCGTTGCAGGTTCAGTCTCCTGTCGGGTGTTCGTCGCCGCACAACTTACGTTTTGGGGTACAGCGATGGTGTTCTGTAGGGTTCACAAGTCCGCAGGCCAGACATGTCTTGATTGTGGGGGTCGGGGACACTTCCTTGCGGGGTCCCACTCGGCCGCACTGCTGGCAAACGTCGATCTGTTTCCTGTAGAGGCGGCACGTTATCAGGGTCACTCCATATCGGACGAATTTCGGTATCTTGGGTCCCTGGAACACCACGATGGCAGTGGTCGTGCTGCCAATCCTCTTTGCGCCCACTGCTAGTGGGTTCCTCTCGTTGACGATGTTCCTAGCTAGCTCATCGGCGCTCGCGTTGATGGGGATGCCTCTGATGACGCCCTTTACAGTGGTGTGAGCTGCCATGGCGATATGCGCTGACTTCGTAGGGTTTGCCTTGAATAGAGATTTCCTGCATTTTTGGCGTGCCTTGCCACGCAGTCTTCGTTTGATGCACTGACGACCATGATGTTCTGTTGCGTGTTGCGGCAGATGTTGTTCGCGGCGCTTTCCTCGCTTGTGATCTTGGCCGCGGCGAGTATGGCCGCAGCGACGGTGGTCGTGCCGGTCTTCACGATGTCCAGTCCCTCTTTGGGTCTGACGAATATCTTGCTTTCTTCCAGTGGCATGGCTGACATGCGTGCTGCCTTAATGACCGAGGCTCTGACGTTTTTGTTGAATTTTGACTTCATGCTTGTTTAACTCCCGCCGGGTCCGTCAGGATTGCCGCTGGCGGGGGTCCGCTGGCGCAGCCTCGACATGCGTTCCCCCGCGAGCGTCCATCCGGCGTCGTTGCGGCATTCCTCGGGTGATATCTTTTTCCCTTGAACTTGAACGCACATGTGATTGTCCACGATCATTGTTGTCTGATCGGACGCCTCCATCTCGCAGCTGATGAGCGGCCGCCACCGAGGAGTAGGGCAGGCGGCTGCCGGTGAGACGGTGTTGGGCCTAGCGTCCGCGGAACTCGCCTAGGCCTAGCAATCCTTCGCACGGCGACAGTAGAAGTAGTCACGAAATTTGGCAAAGAAAAACGCAAAGAAAAACGCACCTCTGTGGTCAGCCGGTATCGGTTGATGCCTCTCACCTTCACGGACACATTGGTGCAAGAAAAACTTTGGTTCAAGGTAGTTAGCACTGCCTAACTGGATAGCAATCAGGGAGCCGATCTGGGACTGATGATGATGATGATGATGATGATGATGATGATGGCTTCATGTTATGGCTCATACCGATACTGGGCGATTGGCCGAGAATTGCGTGCTGAAGCGATTACCTATTCTTTTCAAGTGTTACTTATTCGATGGAAAAAAATAAGAAAGATAAGGAAACATACAAAAACTAATAACTTACAAGAGAACAATGAAAAAGTCATTTGTGACTGCGAGACTGTGACTGGGGACGAGCGCTTCTTCGTCGTCGTCCAGATCTGGTATAAGAGAGAAGTGGCAATCGGGGGCACTGGTCCAACAATTGGGAGAGAGCGTCCGCTGTGGTGAGAGTGGCTCGCTTTATTGCGACATGGCATCGACATATTCTAATTGCTTCACTTTCTTATTACTCAATCCTTTTTTTATATATGATGATGATGACAATGATGATGGCGACTGCCATCCCCTTTGAAACTGGGTGTTGACAAATCTTCGCGCAGCATCCTTGAGCCAATCACTACAAGGTTTCACTACATTTATCGCAGTCTAGTATGTAAGCATTTGCCTCACGCTCACAGCGCCAATCACGAGTCATTTGCTTTTCTGCTTCCACGTCTTCACGTTAATTATTAGCAGTGGTCTCATTCTTTCGCAATAGGTTTTTCTCAGAATCGCAATGTGCGCAGAATGTGACACGCGTGCATGTTTAGCCAAGCAATATCAGCAAACAGCAGGTGACTTTCATGTACCACTAGTTTGTTGCAAGTATACAGCGCCGGCGGAAATGTGCCCTTAAGTTCAAAAACTTTCTGACGCGGAAGCGTAAAATGATTCATTGGGCGAGTAAGCCGGCGCATAGAGAGATGCATTCAACAAGAGCGGACGCTCCAGTGGCTGAATTCACTGTAGCGTATCAAGCGGCTGGCATTAGAACCTGAACCCCACTTCCCGTTTTGATTTCGGGCACGTGCAGTTTGACCGCTATAGCTGGTCAAACTTTTTTATCTTTTAATTGGCGTTAAGCCCGTTATACTGCAAGGTGGTGGGGGCCTCCCCCTTTTTCTTTTTCTGTTCTTTTCGCTCTGGGGGAAACACTTAAGCTATAGCTGGTACACGTTACCTTGCCCATGCTGCGCTGGTCGGCGCGGCATTTGTTTTTGCTTCTACTGCTCAACCGTGCGGTGTCTCGGTGAGGAATCCTCTTTTTTTATTTAGTAAAATAACTATGACTGCAAGTGATCTTCACAAGCATCCATTGAATCTTTCCTTTGTGCAACGCGCCATTCCGTAAAGTAGACGCAAGACGCAGTGTGAAATGAGGAAATCTTTGTTTTACATTTTATATAGATGCTCGTTCCGGGCTTTTGGTGCGTTCTTCTAACGTTTTGGCACCTAGGTAAGCAGCAGTAGTTGCCGCACGAAGCTCGACCGGACGGCATGAGCTGAAAAAAAGTAAATTGCAAGCATGTGTCATTTCGGTATTTAGACCTTATAAGAAAACTGTGTGTGGAGGGGAAACGCACGGAAGGGCTAAATGACCGACATTATCCAAACTAAAGCAATTCGCTTTTACAATCACATTGTAAACAATAGCCGACTCTTCCCAAGTAGTACCATACAAAAATATGACGAAAGCATCCCCATTTCCAAGCATCCGCCCCATTCCCGGGCAGTGGCCTAGGTTGCCAAGGTTACGGTGGGCCGTCGCCAACAGCAGCGACGCGGCGCTGCGCACATTTCCGTCGGAGCTGTATACTTGCAATAAAATAGTGGTATATGAAAGTCACCTGCTGTTTGCTGATATTGCTTGGTTAAACATGCACGCGTGTCACATTCTGCGCACATTGCGATTCCTGCACGTAATTTTGAAGAGCGCAAATACACGGGCGACTGCACGTTTTCGACACAACTTCGCTTCAACCGACGGGATTCCACGCTACGTATACACCGAGGTGACGACAACACAGGCTCCCAACCAGATCATAAGCGCTATTCTCGACACGCAAGGCGGCTACACGGCCACCATTATCCGCCATGTTTACTCTCTGATTGGCTGTCTAGATGTCACGTGCTTTCAAATTTTTGCCGTGAAGCGGAAGTCTTGCAAAAGCAATTTTGCGTTTTCATCAAGATGACGAAACGTGACGTCGAGCTGCAAATCTTATGGACTAATGCATTTTTCGAGTCCTTGGCAGCTATGTTGCGACGTTAGCGCTTCAAAAAAAGAAATGTGAGCGGTAGCATACAGAAGCCAGTGCAATGCATCTTCAATTTCGCGAATATATGGTGGCGACCCAAGATATGCGCCATGCCAGCTTGCTGATTGGCTGAAGGAATATACCGTGAGGAGAGTCACAGGAAGGGCTGTTTCGTAAAGGCCATTTTGAGGATGCGTGACGTTAAGCTGGGCTGCCATTGCGGAGATTTTCCGCCATATTTCCTGGTGCGATGAGCCGCGCGAATTATGCTAATCAGCAGCCATATGCAATGGCAGCCGAAAGGAATGCGTATAGCCACATTTACCTCGTCGTTTAGCGCCAAGAAAATCTTTCTTTCATTACGTGTGCTCATAGTATTTGCATCACTCTCGGTGGTGTTGGCATTTGTGATTGGGGCCACCATTTGTTTAAAAGGACGCGTTTATACAAAATAATATTGGTTGAGCATAGCAAACTTTCTGCAATGTTGTCCGCTTTTCACTGCTGCATTTGCATTGTAATCAAGATTAATGCCTTTTCGCACAATCAGAAGTTATAACAACGGCCTCCTTATAATTTATCAAAAGAAATGTACACAAGGCGGCGCCTTGAAGTTTCCTCTCGCGGTGCGAGTAACTAGCGAAGTGAACAAGAGATGGCAGAGCCGGCGCTTGCGTCGCGCTAGTGGATATCTCTGGCGCCCGCAACGCTATCGGTGATATTCGGCCGTTCCTCAGGCAGCTGAGTCGGGCTGAGTCACTTGCGTTTCACGAGATAGCGATAACGTGGCCTAGAACGTGCGCGCATACGACTGGTAGGTCGCGTTTGTTGTCTCGAGGAAGAAAACAAGCGCGTTGGCACCAACGTACGATGACTCATTCCATTTCCTAGGGACACGCATCCTAGCTATTGAGGCAGACGACAGCTTGTACGCAGCAGACGACGGAAGCGAGAAGCGTTTTCGACGGAATAATCATGCTCTCTGAGCTAGCTCCTTTATTTTTACTGCGGAGAAAAATTGTTGTGTTTTACCAAGAACCTTACGTTCAGCGCCTTCATTTCAGTTTCTTAGGTAAAACGTCAAGTTGGCGTCACGTTACGATAGCAAAATGGGGCCATCAGCGCCATTTTATTCGCGTCGCGTCTACGTCACGCATGGAAGAAAATGGCGGAATGTCCAGAATAGCGCCCCATGCTAGACACTCGCAGAATTCTTTCTGCTCGCACTCAAAACAAATTCGTAGGTACAAAGCCTGTTTTCACTTTGTCAAAAGACAGAATTGTCGAGTTACAAGTTCCTGGTTTCTGAGCTCGTCGGCGTTAACTTTTTCGGCGTTAACGTTCTGCATGCACAAGCAATACACTCCCGTGTTATCACTCTTGGCAATCACTCGTCGCGTCTTCGACAAGCGACTAGAGTGAGTACCGGAAGAAGGTATGTGTTGTTGGGGGAGCCATAAAATGCGTCACAACCTCGGCCACATGAGATTTAATCAATGCGAAACTAACTGCGCCACAACGGCCGAGCTGTTTTATGACTAAGCGTCGCAATGCTCGTTGCCGTGTCGCAAACCTAAATTGCTTGAAATACAGCGCAGACTGTCAGACAGGATCTCTCACCTTGCCGTAGTCCGTTAGCGCAGTGGTGCCGTGGCTTGTCGAAGTGCAGAGCAACACAAGAATAGGCCGGGAGCAAAAGAAACACGGAGGAGGGAAAAAAGCTAGTAAGGAGCATCGCACAACGTGTTTGAAGCCAAGCGTGTTGGCCCAGCACGCGATATTCACGCAAAAATGCACGGTAAATTTCAGGGCTTCCCCTCTGCATGCAGCGCCGCGGCAAGCATGGCGGCAGGGCCTCCGAACAAGCGCACATTTAGTAAAAATCATTCCGCACCAAGCGACTCGACAGATCTCGATTCTTGATGGAACGTGGTTTTAACGGAGCGTTTTGATGACAGGACACAGAAATAACGCATAGAGCTAGGACAGTCGCCGGCGACTGTCCTCTGTGCATCTTTTTGTGTCCTGTCCTTAAAACGCGCGGTTATAAACACGTTTCATCAAGCCAGCAACCAACTAACTCATCTAAGTATCTCACTCGATTCTTGCTCCGTGATCTCGACGCAAGAGGTCACGTGCTGGGCCGACACTAAGCAAAGGGGCTGGTGAAACGGTGCGTTTGCTTGCCAAGGCTGCCTGCGTGACGTAATGCTCTCTCCTAACTTTTACAGCGAAGCGGTATACTTAACTTAAGGTATACTTACGCCTAAGTTACGGTATACGTAACTTGAGCGAATATCTTAAAAATGGAACGCGCGTCGGAAGCGAATTGAACCAAATGCAAGCTATTCTCACAGGCCTATAGTTACACAGGCAATTTTTTGTTTTCCCCATAACTCACTCATTAATTAAGTTTAATAATCCTACTTTTTAATTCTTGGCTGAGGACCCCAACCCTGATCGCAGATTTGTAGAGTACCTTGAGAAACCACCGATCGATTTGTTTCCTGCACGATACGTCTCATGTAGTCCTTTTTTCCGGGTTGCAAAGAAAGCCCGCGAAATATTAAACAAGTAAGGGGACGGAGCACTTGCGCAGCGGTATCACGCTGCTCGCACAAGGTCGGATGGATCGTGACTGGCGACCGGGGAAGCGGCAAGACGCTCTTTATCTCCTCGGCAGCGGTCGGCCAGCAGCATGCATTAGCGCCGTCATACGACGGGAGCCGACCATGTTCACCGAACGCACGCTTGAGAGCAGCACGATACCACTGCGCAAGCGCTCCGTCACGTGACGTTTTTCATTTTTTTCGCGGGGTTTCTTCGAAACCCGGAAATGAAGGACTACCTGAGACGTATCGTACAGGCAGACGCAGACGCACATATTTACAGCAGGATTATTTGTTTCGGTATAATTTGGAACACGCTTGTATTGAATAGACAGTCAACTATGACGGACAGTTAGGGTCGTCTTAAACACAAGAGCACTACAACCGTCATGAAACGGACACCAGAAATAGCCCCTTGACACCTTCAGAAACTGCTGGCAAACACGCTTTCCAAGAATGTCAGGCTGCTGTATGACCGGCTTTCCAAAAACACAACGAGGACAACGTCACTGTAACGTAAAAAGTAAAACTGATACATGATTAGACTGAAAGAAAGACTAATTGACAGGCCAGAATCAAGAATAGCCGGTTATCGTATTAAATGAAATGAAGGGCAACAGAGGGGCCCGATTTTGTAAGGGCGCCGTTTTCATAAGGACTCTCGCACATATTTTTTAGTCAGAACCATATAAAACGAATATATAATAAATAAGAAAGGCAAAGGTGAAATTACTTGTAGTTTTTAATTGGGGTGTACAAATGAGAAGCTAAAGGGAAATGGAGGAAGAAAAAACTCGCTGACGGTGACAGCCGAACCCACAACCTCCGCACGACGCGCGTTGCAGTTCCCATTGTGCTACGGTGACGGCAGTTCCCACGTTCATACATTCTTGCGTATTTATGCATGTGCACAAGATCTAACCCGAGGAATGTTAAACAGCGCCACATTTCCAGCGCAAAACCAGAAACAAAGCTTGCATTACCGATTTTGTTTCTGTATTGCGGCAAAAATTTTGTCACTCTTTTACTTCTGACAAAATTTCCGGTACTTTGTTCAGCAGGTGGAGCACCGTAAACCGAATTTAACAGTCGGTTGTTGCGAAATATTTGGTTAATATTAATATTCGAATATGTGAATAATTTATTATCGAGTACAAATGAAATATTACGCACCAACTATTCGTAATCGAAACTTCGAATATTCGCCCACCCTATAGTAAGGACATTAGTAAACCTAAAGCCTTCTATACCCTGCTGCTATAGAGGGCTTCACTATTTCACTTTTCACTATCGTCCTTCAGCTGTACGAACATTAGAAGAACATGACAGTCTAAGTAAATGATTTACTTCCCATTACCTAATATTAGAGTGTTTCAAAACACCTACATTCATAAAATCCACATCACAGTTTCAGTGAGTTTTTGTCTCAATTCAGCGACAAGCTTCAAAAAATATTGGTAACACTAGAGTGTAACGGCATATAATGTGCGATTGAAAACCAGGTCTTGTGATGACAAGGTAACTTTCACTGAAGCATTTTTCAGCCTTCCTTATTGCAATCGAAATCAGATAATCCGCAAGGGAGGCGATCTATACAGCACGTGCCGCCTGGACCCGTTCTCATTTATTTAATAAGTACATGCATTTTCCCCTATGGTGCCCTTGTTTTGTGGATTCTTAAGATATCAGTAAAAAAAAGATCGGGCGTTCGGTTCCCTTTCTTCCCGTGCACACACACACACACACACACACACACAACACACACACAATACACGCACAAACATATATATATATATATATATATATATGTATATATAGACTCCCAGGGTTTACTAGTATACATAAATACCCAAGAAAGTGGATGGGGAAACAGCGCGGCGGTAGCTCAATTGGTAGAGCATCGCACGCGAAATGCGAAGGTTGTGGGTTCGGTTCCCACCTGCGGCAAGTTGTTTTTTCATCCACTTTAATTTCCATTAATTTATCGTTTCTTCATTCCATTTATTAAGCACAAGCAATTTAAAGTAATTTCCCCTATGTTGTCCTTTGTGTCAGTGTTTGTTGGCTTCTCATGATATGACTAATGTATATATACATATATGATGTATGTATACATGTATACGGCGGCGGTGCCGGCCGCCCGCTTCGAACAGAATTTGGTGTTGTTTTAGCAGAATTCACTTTGTTCGTAGCGAATGACTGGGCAAACGCGTTTCCCTTAGCAGGCTGTTTCTTTTACCAGTGGCGTACGAACTATTTTTGAAGTAGAGGTAGGGTGCAAGCCATCTCTCTCTCTCTCTCTCTCTCTCTCTCTCTATATATATATATATATATATATATATATATATATATATATATATAGCACAGTAACGTGAAACCTGATAAATAGTGTACGTGCGATAAACGTTATCGGTCACTCTTAGCGCTCGGCGTATGCGCATTTCGAACCCACTATTCCGCTAAGACCCTTATTGCACTAAACACGTTACACTTAGTTCAACGTACGAGAACACAAACGTTAGGAAGACATTAAAGAGAGAGCCCCGTCTGGTGCTTTAAGCCAAACGTGAACAATTATTTTAAACAGTGCCAGAAAACACACGGACAAGGAAGAGCACAGGACCAGCGCTGACTGCCAACAACATCTTCATTGAAGCCTGCATAAATATAGACTATTCGCAACGGGCTGAAAGAGAGAAAGGAAGAAAGGGAAGGCCAGTCATCGTCAATCTACTCCTGCTACGCATGCGTCACAAACGTAAAACTATACAAATGTAAAATACACAATATGAACAGAATCGAAACTGATTAACTTCTAAGGAACTTAAGCTCCTTATCCCAAAGAGCTGTAGAAGGGGTGCCTGCGCAAGTGGCTGCTAACTCGCAAATTGAAAAGGCCTCACAGATTTCCCTGGCCATCTGATCGCTGTACCTTCTGAGCATACGTGTGTCTTCTAGGCAGGGTGAGCAGCCACATTTTGCACAGTGAACAGCTAGATTACTGCCAGTCCTGATCTTGACACTGTGCGCATGCTCACGTAAGTGTTCCTTAACGCAGCGTCCCGCTTGTCCTATTAAGTGCAGCCGTAAGATGTGGGAATGGCATAAACTACATTCGTTTTGCGATTTTGAGGCTTGGCGGTATCTTGCTTACTATACAGGCCAGGCATTTCCCCGCTATCGTTGACTTTCTTGCATAACCTTCCCAACTTGTTAGGTGCGGTAAACCCCACCTTAACACATACCCGGCCCACGGCTTTCTTGATGCGGTGGGACACAAAATGTACATACGGCATCGCAACAGTCTTGGTTATGTCTTTTAACACTTCGTGCAGTTTCATGGAGGAATTTGGTAGTGCATTTGATACAGAAACATTTTTTTTTCTCTTTAATCTCTCTTGAACAAAAAAACCAGGCAACTACCAGCACCGCAGATTTGCCTCCATTGTAGCATAACTGCTAGTCGGCCTAGTTGGAACAAATTCATTTAAAAAAAACCTTTTGTGCGCAAACAGAGAGGGACGAAGAAAAGGAGCAACACAAGGGTGAGCGCGTTTTATCAACTTGTTTTATTTTCAAAGAACCACCTGCTTAAACACCCACGGATCTGCGCTATAGGCGTGCTCTGTTGACTAGATCGCGCAGATCTGTGGATGTTTAAGCAGGTGGTTCTTTGAAAATAAACCCAGTTTTTAGGAAGCGCTCGTCCTTGTGTTGCTCCTTTTCTTCATCCCTGTTTGTTCGCGGGCAAAAAGTTTTTTTAAAGACGGCTCCATATTATGTAGTTCAATACTATATACTACTCATTCATAACCAATTTACAAGACGTGAAATTTTGTGGTGGCTGACGTTCAATCCCCACTGCAAGTCCTCTTATTCGGCTCTCCTCGACCCGCTCTTGTCATCGCCTTCTCCTCTTTCTCCACCCCTCCTCAGCGGGCTGATTCCTAAACCACCATGGAAAGTGCCAAATGCACACACCCGTAAATCTCGCCAGGCGGCGAAGTGTAGGCACTTGATTGGATACTCGAAGTGCGATAGTGAGGACAGCACCCAAGTTTTGTACGTCCCCTTAGTTCCTTCGGTGACATCCATCAAGTGACCGTACTTCAGAACGGGGGCAATGGCCTGATGAACTTCACATGCATTCACGTCAGAGTAATTTAACCCACGTCTAATAAAAGAACAATACCAGCAAAATAACGTTTCTTCAACTTTTCTATGAAGACGAACGAGGCTATCTCAAGCCCACTGTGTATAGACCGCTCTCAACGGAGATGGTACGTAGACAAGGCTATCTGGCGGTTCGTATCAGACCAGATGTTCAGAGCGCTATCAACTGGAGAGGCCGGCTTACTGCGCCTTCTGTGTCACTTGACATCTAGAAGCCAATGACCCCCTTGTGCAGTGTGTCCGGAACTCTCTTCGATCTTTAGCTCACAAGCAAACACTGCGCGTAATCATACCTTTGAGGAAACAGATGTGCAATGGTTGAGATACCGTGCCGAGAATTTTCTCGCTTAACGGAAGTAGACCTAAGAGCAACACACATCGTCAACAGGTGATTAAAATGAGTTGAATAGCCAAGTTTGTAAAAAAATATTTTGTGCTATTGGTTGCCAAAACCATGGCATAGTAATGAGGCACGCCGTAGCGGGGGACCCCGGAATAATTTCGACCACCTAGAGCCGCAGCAGCCATGCGGCTGCTGTGGCTGGAATGTCCAGGGCTTGTTGCGTGTAAAAACGCTCGTGCACGGTGCATTGGGCGCACGTTGTGATTCCTTGGTAATCAATGGTACCTTAGCAATTAATTCACGCTTCAGCCCCATCTCCTTCACAATCAAAGCTAGTGTCACGTCTCGTTCTCCAAAGACGCCTCAAAATATGAGTATAACACATACATAAAGCCATTAATAGCAAAGACGAATTAAACTTTGCCCGCACATCTGACATAACCTGCGCCATTCCTAAAAAAAATATATATGAAGTCGTTGCCTAGTTTAGCTAACCAAGGACAATTGGGATGCCTACCAATTGCGTCGTATTACGTATGGAGATTGGGAAAGAAGCAGTATTTCCTAATTGTCCGCAGGGCTCATAATTAATTTTTCAAAGGGGAGCATAGATGTGTTGCGAAGCAAGGTCGCGGGATCGAATCCCGGCCACGGCGGCCGCATTTCGATGGGGGCGATATGCGAAAAACACCCGTGTACTTAGATTTAGGTGCACTTTAAAGAACCCCATGTGGTCGAAATTTCCTGAGTCCTCCACTACGGCGTGCCTCACAATCAGAAAGTGGTTTTGGCACGTAAAACCGCATAATTAAGATGTGCGTCGAAAAAAAAGTGGGAGACCTGGACAGGAAAGACTCTCTTACTTGCAACTAGGTTTATTTTCATAAACCAACCGCCAGGAACGTTATTGTGAGTGCACTGACATCGAGAATTGTGCAAGAAAGAATGTTTGAATTTTGAAATAAAATGTCGCCTAACAAAGGGGCATACTGAAAAGATATTGCGCCAAAAAACAACACACACAAGAAAGACGACGACACCACGGGCGTATACGAAATTCCTCTGTCCTGCGGGAAATCCTACATTGGACAGACGGGGCGTTGCGTGAACGACCGGCTTAGGGAACATTCAAAAGGTATAAAAAATAATGAAGGTGTGCGACTTGTGGATAACTGCAGGGCTTGCACCGATTGTTTTCCACGGTTCCGCGATGCGAGGATTTTGGGTAGAGGCAGGCATCAGACATCGCGTGAAACATTGGAAGCCTTCTACATCAAGAAAGCGTGTCCGAACTGTGTTAGTGATACATCGGTTTTTCTTTACGAGGCTGAGCTGAACTTTCTATCGCGCATACTCTGATAAAACTTTGTACTCCATGTTGCCTTGTACGCATGCGCGGTGTTTTGGAGGGCTATATATGTCGAGTGCTTTCACCCTCATTAAACAGTTGAAGTAGCGCCCGTGGTGGTCGTCGTCTTTCTTGTGTGTGTTGTTTTTTTTTGGCGCAAAATCTTTTCAGTACGCAAGATCACCAACTAGCCCAGCAGTTTACTCTTCTAACAAAGGGGCATGCATCACCACATCAATAATGACAACTTGTGTGGGTGATACCAATAGCGGCTCTTGCGAATTGGGTGACAGAGAACATTAAAAAAAAATCGGGACGGGAGGGGAGTAGAGGAGGGGGGCGTAGAAACTTCAGGCAAGGGCGAGGAACGTAAATTCCTTGGCCTTAGATGCGCTGACGGTTCACTAATACAAAGGTCAGCGTGAGCGGGGCAGGAGCTATTCTAAAGCTCATAGTTAAGCCGGAGAATGCTGAGTTGGTGCTGCGGTGAAGCAACTGGTAATTTATTTCCCTATCCTGGTGCCATCGGCATCCGCCAATTGTTCGGCTATCGAATCAGTGCGTGATTTAAACGTATAAATAATTAGTATCTAAACTATTGGTGAAAAATTCATTGTTTTAAAAATAAAGGAACGTGTCTATGAGAAGAGGAAAGGCGAAAGGTGGTAAGCGCTAACCGCAAGCTTCAATTGCGAAGTCTTTTGAATTCTTACGGATCCCTCTATTTTCATTTGTTTAACGGGCGACTCAAGCAGGTTCTTCTTGAATTTTCTAAGCGCGACACCACAGTGTGATTAGGTAATAATTATTCAGCGTTCATCTGCTCACTGGTGATTCAGTTATCTGCAGAGAAATAAAAGCACGGCAAACATACTATTAGAGCCGTAGTAAAGTTTCTTTCGTTCTCCGTCCTGCTTCACCGTTGGAACTTGAAGCTTCTCGGACGATGAACGGCAGTTGTTGATCAAACGCAGGCAGGAAACGATGAGATCAGATGTACAAGAAATATTTATACGTAAACTTTTCTATATACATGGCAGGTAAAACAAATACATTACAAACTTGAACAACTGAGAAACAAAGTCTCACTCTTCGACTGTCTCAATGACTGTTAGAGCCCAGACTCGTTTTAACGTACATAGTACGGAGGCTCACTGATCTATCAGCAATCCTGATTTCAGCCAAGTCTGAGGGACAGCATGTCGTCCCGATTTTTATAGCCCAAATATACAAAGAAAAAAAAAGGCGGTAGGGCCGTTGGCCCGTCCCACAGGTTCAGTTGCCAATCAGAGTCAACCGTTTCTTAAGCCACAACCCACAGGGATGGGCTTACTCTTAAAAATAAACATATTGGAAAACAAAGCTCTTTTCCTTCTTCGCCAAAACTCCGTTGCCCTCTCATTTCTCCGTAGTTAGTGACGGGCTCAGCAAAACACGCCAGGCCCGAACAAGTTATCGCTAGACCGTTTCAAATCCCAACGGCGTCTCTGGGCCGCAACTGTCTCGGAAGCAGGGGCATCGATACCACGTAGTGCGGCCGTACTCAAAGTTTGTCCGCGTGGGAGACTGATGGCCCTCCTTGTCCTTCAAATTTATTGTCTACAAGACAAAGTTCTCCGAGTGCGTGTTTCCAAGACGCCGTCGTCCGAATGCACTTTTTACGTGTGCACCGCATTCCTACAGCGTGCACTGTAAGCTGGCCTTCGACACCACACAGGCAGTCGCACCCAAGAACAAGGCTGGCGATTGCGTTCCGGACGCGTAGAAGATTAGGTCCATGCTCACTGCATGCGGAACGGGGTCAGAGTTGCTAAGCCCTTCTTAACCTCGGCGGCGCCTCCAATTAGTCAGGCACTCGGGAGCCACACCCACAATACCTTGTACAGCGGTCCCTTTCAAGGCTGGTCTGTGTGGACTCGTGTGACCGTCGGCGGACTGCCAACACCGTGCGCACAATGCCGACTTCCCGGAATCGGAACTCGCCCACCTGGCACCTGCCGCGACGCGTCACCCAACACCGCGCGGTGCCTGTGACCCCACATAACACAGCAACTGTCGCCCGGCTGACACGGGGGCAAGTGAACCCCCTCTCTATACACAAAGCACGTGGCCGATTCGTGACACTTAAGAACCCGAACAATCAGAGCGACCTTACACGTCCCTCCTAAAGAGTATACTGGGCTCACAATGTGCCCAGCTATACTACAAGAGCCAAAGGGCGCTGTATCGTAAAATTTAGGCTCTGAAGGTTCCGTCAAAGAAAATTTACATACGCTGCCCAACACGGTTGCTGCGGAGACCGTAAGGAACAGGAAAATGAACTAAAAAGACCACGAAAAAAAAAACAATTTTCTCACAGTGATAAAAGAAAAGGGCGAAGGCTCAACACATTCATGGCAGTGAGCATGCAAAAGAAATACTCATGTAAGTACAGGAACACTTTCCAACGCGCTGCACTGCACAACAGCAGAAAAGTGACATATACAGGGTATATACATAGTATGTACACAGTCTTATAACCCTCACACACATGGACGACAACAACCACCGAAAGTTCCATCAAGGCTGAACTGTCCCACGCACACGTCCTTCGGGTGAACTGGAACATTCACGCCTGTCGTAGCTGGCATGGCTGTTTCTGTCTATCCTTTCTTTTCTGCTCTTTACTCGGTTGGCTCCCATGAACGATTCGAGAGCCTTGACAATGCATCAGCGTTGGCGTTACTTGTTCCTTTCCGGTGACGCACCGTTACATTGTAGCGCTGTAGTGAAAGCGCCCATCTTGCTAACTTGGCCCCCTGCGGGGTGCTGGTTGTCAAATATGACAATGGGTTATGGTCAGAGACAACATTCACCACTGCTCCGAAAAGCCAGTAGTCAAATTTCTTGAGTGCCCAAATAATATCAAAGGCTTCTCTCTCTATAGTCGACCAGCGCGCCTGTGTCGGGTTAAAGCGATGGCTAGCAAAAGCGATCGGCTTTTCTTTTCCGTCCGCTGACATTTGAGCTAAACAGGCACCGGCCGCCGTCGCCGACGTATCAGTGAATAGCCAGTACGGCTGATGAGGCTCAGGAGTGTTCATGGCGACAGCCTGACAGAGAGCTAATTTCAGACTTTCGAACGCGCACTGCGCTTCTTCCGACCATGGAATTGAATTAGGAACCCCTCGCCCTAAAGCTGTAAGCGGGCTCGCCACGTCGGCGTAGTTTGAGACATAGTCCCGATAATACCCACAAAGCCCCAAAAGACTTCGCAACTCCTTCTTTGTGTGAGGTGGCACAAGACCTTCTATGGCAGCTATCTTGGTTGCCCGATCTATGTCAAAGAGGAGTACTTGGTCTCCGACATTAAATTCTTTAGTCCGTGCCCTCCTAACGTAAACTTCAGCATATTTCCTCTGGCACTCGGTGCTTGTCAACTCAGCTACACTCGCGGCTAGTTCTAGTTGCTCCCGCAGCTGCTGCAAATACTTGGCAGGTTTCTCTCTCAGAGTTGAGGGCACCGCGATCTCACCCGTCCAAGTTTGCTGCAATATTGATAGGGGCCCATTTGGGTTTCTACCGTACAATAGCCTGAACGGCGCCACCCCGGTGGTATCATGCGGCACTTCGCGATAAGCCCACAGAACAAAGGGGATGAGCTTGTCCCAGTTTCTTCGGTCCCGCTCCATTACATGATACAACATATTTTTGAGGACGCTGTTCCATCTCTTAACCACTCCGTTGCTCTCAGGGTGTTGGGCAGTGGAGAACCTAGGTGAACAGCCCAGTTTTTCTAACATTAACTGTGTCAGTTGAGATTTAAAGTTAGTACCTTGGTCTGAACAGATCGTTCCCTGCACTGCCTCATTGCGTCTTTCTTCTGGTAGGACCAGTTGTCTCACTTTGACTCCCGCTAAGGAATCCCAATGGTACAAAAGTCCGTCTGACACGAACATGCTAGCTTTTCCATTTCTCGCATCATACGAGGCCTTTTTCAGGCTTTCATCGGCTATCTGAGCAGCTCGAAATTCCTCCCGCTGACTAGGCACCCCATTGATATCTTGTATCAAACTATTCCCTTGCAATTTAGGGATTTCATCTGTCGTTTCTTCGCAACTTAGACCGCAGTCTGGGTCAGTGTTATCGACCATTTCAACTGATCGGACCCCAACGGAATTGGCTACCCGCGGAATATTTTCTCCTCCAAACTCCTCTTTTTCGTGCGCCTGTAGTAGTTCCCAATCTTCCTTTGACAGCAGGCAGTCAACCCCGTTTGCAAGTTCGTCTGTAACCGCGCACACCAGATCGATCCTCTGCGGTTGTATCACAGCCCCCGGGTGATGCATGCCTACGGGCAGCGTAGCTAGGTTAGCTCGAATGGTGTTTCCGAATGCCGACTCGAGTCTTACTGTTCGTGATGGCTCCTGTAAAACGACGGGCAACATACTTTTACGGACTACCGTTATCTCACTACCTGTGTCCAACACAGCTTCTGTTGCTATATTCCCGCACATGATAGGGATAAGGTCCAGCTTTGACCTCCCTGAACTAGCATTTTGAGCTAAGACTTGTACTCTAGCGCTTAGCACCCTTTCTTGCTCTGGTGGAGGTTCTTCACTTACAACAGCAACCTTCTGTACCCTTTGTTTTTGCACAGTCGGCGCCTTCCCCTGCGGTTCTTTATTTGAAGCTTTTGGGCAGTCTCTGGCTAGGTGACCCTGTACATGACACACGTGGCATTTTAAGTTTGTCCTCTGCGGGCTAGCTAGTTTTGAGTGTTGCAGCAGTGAGGCTGTTGCGGCTGGCTTAGTTGCTCGTCCTTTCCCTTTAGCTTGCTCGAAAGTCTCGAGCACTTTCGCCACCTCCACTGGCTTAAACCAATCTTCGCCCTCTCGCAAAAGAACATATTCAAGGGCTTCTGAGCTTAGACTGGCTCTCATACGGTCAGCGACCATAAGCTCCGTCATAGCTTCTTTGGAGTTTGCATTTCGAGATTGAAGGTAATAGGCCAAATAAGTTCTCGCGCGGGACGCGAACTGAGCCCAAGTTTCCTCCTTTCGTTTAGATGCCTTTTCAAACCTCTCCAAGTATTTAGCTGGCGTGAGCCTAAGTTCATCTAATACCGCCTGCTTTACAGTCTCATAATCTGTACATTCCTCGTCATTGAGGCCACGCAACAGATAACGAACCCGCTCGGCCAGCGCAGGCATGATCAAATGTACACGGCTATGTGCTGGTACTTGAAAAGATGCAAACAACTTTTCGACCTCATCAAACCATATCGGAACGTCAGCGTCACACGGCAACCGGTATGCCTTAAGCACTTTAGCACATTGTGCTATTCCATCCATGATGGCACCGCGCCGATCGCTTCCTTCCGATACCGAAGGCGGCCTGCTCGACTGCTCGAGCTACACTCTCCGTAGAGCAATGCGCTCGCACTCTAGCTGTAGGCGCACCTTTTCCAGCTCCAGCTCCAGGCGTCTCACCGCCATGGCCTCTGGATCTGTCGTGCTCGGAGCCTGAGCAGCGCCTTGCGTCTCACTATCCATTTCAGTATCCGACGTCTCAGACTCGGTCTCTTAGACGCGTTGCAGTTCCTGCCGTCTCTGACCCTCTCTTTGTTCAAATGCAGTACCAATGTTTACGTTAGCCTCAATCGCGTTTGCTGTTCTGCGCGTGAACACCATTAACCTCACTGAACAACAGCCATGCCAACCTAGACAAAACGCAAGAAATCCCGCTCACCCGTTGCTGCTGGGGGCGCCGCCTGACGTCCTTGTCCAGATGAATTGCAACCCTTGCGGAATTCGCTGGTGGCCCTCTGATTCCTTGCGCCTGGCTCGCCGCTCGTTGCTCGTTGTGGGGCTTGCCGATCCTGTCGTGCTGCGCCAGTAAAGTTTCGTTCGTTCTCTGTCCTCGCTTCACCGCTCGAACTTGAAGCTTCTAGGACGATGATCGGCAGTTGTTGATCAAACGCAGGCAGGAAGCGATGAGATCAGATGTACAAGAAATATTTATAGGTAAACTTTTCTATATACATGGCAGGTAAAACAAATACATTACAAACTTGAACTATTGAGAAACAAAGTCTCACTCTTCGACTGTCTCAATGACTGTTAGAGCCCAGACTCGTTTTAACGCACATAGTACGGAGGCTCACTGATCTATCAGCAATCCTGATTTCAGCCAAGTCTGAGGGACAGCATGTCGTCCCGATTTTTATAGCCCAAATATACAAAGAAAAAATTACCGACGATTACGTTACTTCCTAATGCGAAATGTGAGCGCAGCAAATAAGCTGTTTCACCTTTTGGATAGATTGAGGCAAAGAAATCGAGCAACACATGTATGCGCTATCACATAATTTTTTTTTTTATTTTTCACACGTATTCATTTAACAAAGACTCCACTAACAGTTCTTGACAGTCATGAAGGAAGCTTTGTGGTCGGAGAAATAGACTGATATATGTTCGACTTGGTACACCAATGCTTGATTCTCAAAGACGAGATCTATACAAGTGCCTCGCGAGGTTGTCACAGCCGTGGGGGAAGCAGAGGCTAAGCGCCGCCGCCGAGAAGACCCTGCCGTTCGCGCCGCCGAAGCGGAGGCTCATCGCCGCCGTCGAGAGCAACCAGCAGTAAGCGAGGCTGAAGCAGAAGCTCATCGCCGCCGCCGAGAAGGCCCTGCAGTTCGCGCCGCCGAAGCGGAGGCTCATCGCCGCCGTCGAGAGCAACCAGCAGTAAGCGGAAGCGGAGGGGGGCGGCGTGTACACCCAGCGGCAAACGATGGGGGCAGAAGCGCGCGCAGCAAGCGGACAACACGATAAAGGGAGGAGGGAAGAGATAGCAGCGACTGACTGATGCCGCTGACGGCGATAGTGAGTCAACCCCAGCTATCCGCCACACAAGAACAGGGGGGGGGGACCCTTTCCTCCTCTTTCTGCATGGCGGCGACGGTGTTCTATGCAGTCACGTTATCTTGACTCTCTAGCGGCGTCAGCGGCATCCAGCGGTATCAGTCGGTCGCTGCTAGCGCTGGGGGGATGAAAGGGGGGCGGAGCTGGTTACGAGGCCGACGACGACGCCGACGACGACGCGAAACCCAGGAACGGACGCCAAAGAGCTGCGCTCTAAAAAAAAAGGCGGTAGGGCCGTTGGCCCGTCCGACAGGTTCAGTTGCCAATCAGAGTCAACCGTTTCTTAAGCCACAACCCACAGGGATGGGCTTACTCTTAAAAATAAACATATTGGAAAACAAAGCTCTTTTCCTTCTTCGCCAAAACTCCGTTGCCCTCTCATTTCTCCGTAGTTAGTGACGGGCTCAGCAAAACACGCCAGGCCCGAACAAGTTATCGCTAGACCGTTTCAAATCCCAACGGCGTCTCTGGGCCGCAACTGTCTCGGAAGCAGGGGCATCGATACCACGTAGTGCGGCCGTACTCAAAGTTTGTCCGCGTGGGAGACTGATGGCCCTCCTTGTCCTTCAAACTTATTGTCTACAAGACAAAGTTCTCCGAGTGCGTGTTTCCAAGACGCCGTCATCCGAATGCACTTTTTACGTGTGCACCGCATTCCTACAGCGTGCACTGTAAGCTGGCCTTCGACACCACACAGGCAGTCGCACCCAACAACAAGGCTGGCGATTGCGTTCCGGACGCGTAGAAGATTAGGTCCATGCTCACTGCATGCGGAACGGGGCCAGAGTTGCTAAGCCCTTCTTAACCTCGGCGGCGCCTCCAATTAGTCAGGCACTCGGGAGCCACACCCACAATACCTTGTACAGCGGTCCCTTTCAAGGCTGGTCTGTGTGGACTCGTGTGACCGTCGGCGGACTGCCAACACCGTGCGCACAATGCCGACTTCCCGGAATCGGCACTCGCCCACCTGGCACCTGCCGCGACGCGTCACCCAACACCGCGCGGTGCCTGTGACCCCACATAACACAGCAACTGTCGCCCGGCTGACACGGGGGCAAGTGAACCCCCTCTCTATACACAAAGCACGTGGCCGATTCGTGACACTTAAGAACCCGAGCAATCAGAGCGACCTTACAGCCGTGTCTGACCTTGATGCCGTAACTAATTGCTGTAACGGATGGCTCGTCGAAACAAACGCTAACCAATGGAAATTTATGCGCGGGTCACGAATTATGTGAAATTTATTATTTATTCTTACATGAACCACAGCGCCATTGAGGCATCATTGCGTGCTGCAAACATCAACATTGTTGTGGTACACAACATCCGCAGGAATTGAACTCCAAGAAACCATGGTTCATAGAAAAAAATAAACACATTCAAAGTTATCATACCTAGAAATTTAGGGCGTCTTTTAGCGGCCAGCGCGCGCTTTCCGCCTCGTTCGTGCACCTTCAGCCATCGTTCATGTGCCAGTAGGGAATCATATAGCAGTGCGAAATACATTTTTTTCTCTCCTAACCCAGGTCGCCGCAACCGTAGCGGAACGCGCGAAAGCACCCCCCCCCCCCCTTATTGCATTAAGAGCCCTCGTGTGAGAGCGCCGCCGTTCGGCGAAGGAGCCGGTCACCCCCACCGCTGTACTTGCGAGCTCTCCGTGTAGTTGGGACGGCCGGATCAAAACCTGACAGTCTGCGCAAATCTCGGAGGCTATGGCCGGCCCCGTCGAAGAGCTCCGAACGCCGCCAGGCATACTCGCTGCTCGCTGACACTAGACTGCACAGCGTCCACTTCTCGCTGGCGTAGCGTGACATCTGCGCGCGCGCGCAGTCGTTACGCCGGAAAATAAACTGTCCTTTAAGCGCTGCGTCAACGTCTTCATGTAAGCGGTATTGGCTGGTGTACATCCGAAGCATAGGCTCTCCTTTACAGTTTTCCAACGAGCGTGCTGTGGCTGTTGGCAGCGCGGAGCACACGACGGCCCTCGCCAATAGTACAGTTCACTGCACCGATATCGCCGGCCCCCGGCCGATGCGAAGCACTAGCCCTTGACATGAATCAGATGAGATGACTTGTAAAGATCTTTTCCTTTTGACCCCCTTGTACGATGAGCCTTGATTCCGCGTAATATATTGCCATGGTTGCTTAGCGGCTTTCGTGTTGCGCTGCTGAGACCGAGGTCGCGGGATCAAGTCCGTCCGGCACGGCGGCCGCATCTATATGAGGGCGATATGCAAAAGCACCCATTTGCTTAGATTTAGGTGCACGTTAAAGAACCCCAGGAGGCCGAAATTAATCCGGATTCCTCAACTATGGCGTACCTCATAATCAGATCAGGGATATGGCAACTAAAACCCAATAAAAAATCCTCTTAAAGCCGTGTACGCTGTTTTAGGTTAATAGGCTGGTGAATTGAACGAGGTCATAACGGTACGGGACTTTTCAACCAGTGTCTATGGTGGGAAAAATTTTTTTTTTCGCCCAACTTCGCAGTTGAAAGCCTGTGGAAACAACACACTCCACTTTCTGAGTATAATAAGTTACGCGCCAAAAAACTCCAGGGAATAGTCGACTCATCTTAAGGCTTTAGCATGCCATTAAATAAACATAGATACTTTGACGCCTTTGTTTAGGCGCGTATACACGCGCTGATATCAGTTTCGTTCTTCCCCCCCCTCCCTCTTTTTCGCCGCATATTTTAGCCGTGAGCGTAGCGTGCGTTAACAATCGGAGATCTACGGCTCTGCAACGCGATCATCATGCGACAAGCGAGCAGCACAAGCAGATGAGCCGACAGCTGTCATCGTCTCAATTCCTGCCGTGTTTCCTCTTACAGTGACGCATCACGTATCTCTTTCAAGGCTGCACACGCTGCTGCCACAACCAATTTCCGCTTCCGCTTTACCTTAACTTCCTCAGCAACTTCACGCCGGAAACAGTAATGCACAATGCGTCACCATTCTGAAATAAAAAAAAAGCGGTTTGGGCCATGTATAATTGGTATGTAACGAGTACTGGGGAGAGCGGTAGCGAGAAACAAACAGCTGGACGACGAGCGCTATAGTCGTTTTTTTTTGTGTGGGCGCTATGTTCTTGTGCTGCCTCGCTCTATACCGCTCTCCCCAGTTCTGAAACACAGTTTAGTGAGAGCCGTATATGTAGAGAAACGAGAAACTCCCTTAAGCGGCCTCCACGAGCGAAGTATTTCCGGCACGTTTCACTGCTACAGCAGTGAAAAGAAAATTCAGGCACAAGCTCCTCTGAGAGTTGTCTAACTACGCGTAAGCAATGTGCCGCTTGCTCATCTTCACGCAGCCCGGTGTCATTATCCATGTTACGGAACTTGACACGACATACATGTGTTAGCGTGTTAGCAGCAGTTCGGCGACACGAACTGCTGCTAACAACGGCGCAAGGCGAATTGATGAGGCAAGCAAACTACTACAGGGGGTGGCACCAGGTGCGCTTATGACGTCACGGTCATTATAAGCCGTTATCGCTCTTTAGCGCCTCATCCATCCATGTCGAACCCTTATCAACCGTCATCAACCGTGCTTCAGCGGCAGCTGCGTATGTATGGCGCGGCCTCGCTGTCCTGTGTTCTCGGCCGACGTGTTGTCCGCTTCTCTACTCTTTTGTCCTGTCTGCACGCCTCACCTCTTTTTTGCATAATGAATCCTTACCAACTAGCTCAGCTTTCTGTCGTTCTAACCTGTGTTCTCGCCGCTTAGTTCGCATTGAAGCGAGATGCGCGGGCCCCTAACTTGAAAGCGATATGCAATGGGAACACAGTGAGCCGAGCGCTGATAGCTTCGTGTGCGCTGCGTTCTCGCCGCTTAGTTCGCGTTGAAGCGAGAGGCAGCGCGAATGTGAATTCGCTTACTGCTGTGGTCTCTGTCTTGAACGCGATCGTCTTACGTGAGGGATGGTTGGTTTTCCTCATTGCTTAGGCATAGAAATGCTTAGCATTTAAACGCTAGAAACTGGGTTTGTTGCGTCCATCCATCTGTGAGTGTACTGGTCCTTTTTTTATGCCCACGACTTCTGCGGCCCTAGTGGTCACTGCCAGGTCTTCTTTTGCGACCTTCAACAACCGCCATATATGACTGCGTGTGATCCATTGAACCTCGATCGCTTCATTGCATGTTGTGCCCGTGCAGACTCTGAACTTCTCCTCTTCTCATGATATTTCAATTTCTTTCCCCCTTTCCCAATGCGGGGTCTGGCGAACCTACCTGCCTTTACCATTATCGCTTCTCTCTCTCTCTCTCTCTCTCTCTCATCATCGCCATTCGGCGAAGAAGAAAACATCGCTAATTCAAGCCACAGCATCGCTGAAGCTTCTTACAGGCAATATACGTGCCGGTTCAATACGACTTGTTGTTGGGCGAGATCGTTCATACTGCGAGTAAAGTCCTCGGGGGCGAGCGCCACGGTGCAGAGGAGTCTGCCACGTCCATCACTGAGCTTGCGCTCTTTCCGCGCGAATGGGACGGCCAGAGCAAAATCTGCCAGCGCGCGCAAATCTCGGAGGCCAAGGCCGGCCCCCTCAAAGCGCACCGAACGCCGCCAGGCACACCGGCTACATGCTGACGCTAGAGTTTATAGGATCCACTTTCCGCTGGCGTAGCGTAACATCTACGCGCGCGCGCGATGTCGTTACGTCGATCAATAAACTGTCATTCGAGTGCTCCGTCCACATTTCCATGTGCACGGTAGGGGCAGTTACACATCCGAAGCACAAGCTCTCATTTACTGTCTTTCCAACGAGCGTGCGTTGTCTGTCGGCAATGAAAAGCACACGACAGCCCTCACCGATAACACAGAACGGGTTGAGAACGATAATAAGAATGCATTTTATCTGCAGAAGGAAGGGATTTCCATTGGCTCTTGTATTGCGCCTGTTTTCTGCAATATCTTCTCAGCGGATGTCGACCCTTGTTTGAATATGATTCTTGATGAGAGTATTGTTCTCAAAGTCTTTAGGTACGGAGATTATTTTTTTAATCCTTTTATACAAGTCCCATGTAGCTTTGAACAAGTGTGTTAACGCGACAGCGTTAAGGAGCCCGTGTCGCATGAAATCCGGCATCGGCGTCTGGCGTCGGACGACATTTCGCCAGACATATTTTCGAGCCACCCATACCGAGGCCATCCATTTGGCGCAAGAAATCAACTGAACTAATTGAATTTCGCAAGCTAAAATACGTGGAAAAATCGTAAACTACTACATACACACAACCTACAGACGTGATAGCCCTCGGATTGTTATTGGCTATACGAGAAACCATAATTCTGTTACGCTAAAACTCAAAGAAAACCCTTTTCAGCGTTTCTGCAATACACAGACCGGCCGCGGCGTCCGCCATTTGCGTGCGCCGGCGCGTGGGTGTCTCGGGGGCCACGGAGCGGCGCGCTTGGTTCCTTGCATTACCTCAAACTGGCGCTCGCCTCCGCTGCATCGCGGCCCACGCAAGAGGCCGCGTTTTTATCAGAAAGCCCGCCTTCATGCATAGCGTTCGTGGCCAGCGTTTCTTGGTAAACATAACGGTTACATACGCTCCAGTTGCCGGGAAGTGTTAGAAGCAGTCGGGGATCTTTGAATGCTATCGGCGTTCCACCCTGAAAGGCGAATCTTAAGTGTCCTCTAAATTTTGTTTGATCCGTGACACTTTTCGGCAATGTGGGAAGCGCTTGTCCTTCTCCCATGAGTTATCGCCTGACTAATAACTGCAGCTTTTAGAGTTATGCCTGTTTTAGGTGATCATGTATATTGGGCACATAGCCCCAGATCACGAAAGGCGCTTTTGCCATATGATTCAGCGCAGTCTAAGAGGAGGATCGCTAAACTTCGTCCGGGATGGTCTCTCAGGAAATCGTGCCCACTTGCAATGCAGAGTAGTCTTGAATGATCAGGTACGGCGATTGGTTAACGCCGGTTACCCTTGCGCGGTCGTAACGGCAGTTGCAGGTTTTTTTTTTTTTTTGCATGAAACAAAAGCAGCCCGTTCCAGAGTGAACACCGGGCGGCTAAGCAGGAGTCGTCCAGAAGTGTTGCCATATATGCATCGCCTATCCCAAAGCCTAAAAAAAATATGGCGAGCAGGCACGATGTACCGACCGTTTCTTTCCGCCCTGCGCACGTCGGCTGGGCTTTGCCCCAAAAATATATTCTTAAAAGAAGGAAGAACCCTGAGATGCTGCACAAAGCATGTTCGGGGGCATGTGAAATTCCCGGCCGGCGTTGTCTACGAGATTCCGCGACCTTGTGGAAAGTCATATGTAGGGCAAACCGGACGTCGTTAACGATCGTGCAAGGGGACGCGAACTTTAAGTTAAAGATGAAGAGAACGCGCATTTTCCTGTGCATTGCCAAGTTTGCATGTGTGTTCCGGATTTCCGAAAAATAAAGGTTTGGGGTAAAAGTCAGGATGCCGCTGCCCTCGAGCTGATAGAAGCTTTCTATGTATCTCTTAGAGGGAAGGCCTACGTAAGTGAAACATGTATTTCTTCAATGGATAGTGAGAACTGTCTTTTGCGTGCCTTGCTCTAATCCGAGGTTGTGACCGTGTGATTACGTGCTTCGCGCATGTGCGATTAAGGACATATATTGACGAGCGACGAAGAATAAAGGTAGCGTAAAGTTAGCGCTTGTCTGTGTCCCTTACTACATCTTTGTGCTGAATTTTGCGCTGTATATTTATTTCCTGGCAATATATGAGCCGGGTGTCTTAACCACTGAGCTACGACTGACACTTAGGTGCATGTCAACTCCAGTTGATGCATATCGCATGGAGTGATGTATATATGTATACACGTATATCAACTACAGTTAACACTGTCTAATTCTTTTTTTCTCATTTTATTTTGTTACGACCAGGTGTCGCCGGGTTACTCAAAACTTCATGTGCGTTAACCGCGCAATAATTCCAGCAAAGATATGTCGGATCTGGTTACACAAACAAACAAAAATTTCACGCTATCTATATAGATCGCATAAATGATGTAGTTAATACACAGCAAGAAATGGACGTAGCGACACCGAACATACGTCGGCAGTGCCTCACTTGTGTCTGCCGGGTTAAATATGACCCGCATAACGGGCGCGTTCTAGCGGGAAATTTGACGCCTCACGGCAACCCACGGGCGTCGTCTCGCGGGCATAAACTGCACGTGTTAAATCAGAACAACACGGTACCTAATGTGCTCTGAGCATGTCAATTTTATCTTCTTTGTTTAATATAATCAACCACTATTACATGGCTCACCTGGGGACATGTACGCCTGCTAACGAGAAAATTTCATCGGCGCTGAAAAATCAAGTGTATGGCAGCAATTTTTTGTTCGCCACCGTTATGCGACAAATTTTATGATAAATGTTTAAGGAAATCGGCATCTATTAGCAACACATGCTTATCACCTTGAAAAAGTTTACGCTTTTTGCGGCGTATCTTACTCAAGAGTCTTGCTGACATTTCCTTCTTAAAGAACTCTGTGCTCCCTACTTTCCCGTCCAGAATGAAGTAAGAAAAGGCTGACAATAATGATGACAGTATTGTTTGGCGACAAAACAAACCTCATGCGGTACAAGCTTTCTTTATATATATCCATGTGGTTGTTTCATAGCGCTCTGGCAGCGCTACAAATGCCACATTGGTAAGCAACTACAAGCGTTACTGCTACCATATATAAGCGGGCTCCACTGATGATAAGGAAGCAAGAACATCACTTCTGTTACCGATTATTATCTTAGTACAGCTTTAAAGCTCTTCATCGCCCCCTTCGTAGCCACCTTCGGATAGCGCGATCTCAAACAATCACCCAAGTATGCCATTAGAGTGTGTGGTAGCGCACTCGAAACAGGTACGACTCACCTTGCGCCATTTTTCGCCATTGTACTCGTTACCGACATCCGAAGTGCATAGATATTTTATCAAAGAGGTGTGTCAGTAGTCCGTCAATGAACTTTCTCGACAAAGCACATGCGATTTTAACAGTAGAGCATTGTCCCCGCAAGCTAGCAGCGGTATTCTTACTTGTACATGCGGCTTAAATTTCCAAGAACAAGATGTGATTACACAGGCACAGGCACTTGACGAAGGAGGTGAAGCTCAGAGTGTCTGCGTAGATTTATTGCTTGTTCTCTCAGTTTTTTTTTTTTACCTGCCGTGGTTGTTCAGTGGCTATGGTGTTAGGCTGCTGAGCACGAGGTCGCGGGATCGAATCCCGGCCACGGCGGCCGCATTTCGATGGGGGCGAAATGCGAAAACACCCGTGTACTTGGATTTAGGTGAGACCCCCAGGTGGTCGAAATTTCCGGAGTCCTCCACTACGGCGTGCCTCATAATCAGAAAGAGGTTTTGGCACGTAAAACCCCATAATTAATTAATTAATTAAGTATTTTTTTGATGCTCTGAATTTACGTAGTTGCAAACCGACACGAATCGGCTCAGTTTATCCAGCTGCATATGCAGCAACAGTGGTTGTGATAGCGTTAAAAGGAACCAGCTAGAATGCGCAAGCGCGACTGCTGTATTGCCGCGCTCTGCGTAACATTAATGCTTGCTGCCGTAAAAATAACATGTACACGTAATTGGTAGTCTAACCGTCTCTACATATCCTTTTTTTTCATTTTCCATGCCGGAAACACCCATGCATGCGTCTGAATAGGTGTGAAAGAACTTCATCGAAAGTCCAACAATTTTCGAATTATTTTTTTCCAAAATTTGTTAACGTGTGCCGAGGTTATCGTGTATACAAGAAAGTCTGTCAATGCACGCACTGCCTGTAGTTCTGGCGTCTCTGTTGGCCACGCACACAAGCATTTCTCGAAAGATAAGTGTTCCACCAAGGACCGCTACTTTTCCTGAAACGTTTGGCGGCAGGCTTAATATTTCACCGAAATGTGCAGGAGAGTGCAGCCGCGCTTACCGCTCTGCAAAGAGCCCACAATTCTATATATGTGCTCTCGCATGTTTTTCTTTTTTAAATAAAAATAAAAAACGGATATGTAGTCACCTTACAATGATGACGGCTACTCGTTTTCTCAGTGCTCACGTGTGTTCCTTTTTCATTGCTTATACTGCTATTGCGGTGGGCGCTACGTTTTGTTTTCCTTTTTTTTTCGTACTTTCTTTTACACACGGACTGCGGTGGATTTGTGTTCTGGATTCTGAACTTCGGGTTTGAACTTGTAGCGTGTGGGTCATGACTTGTAACTATTCGCGGAAATTCGCCCTCGAGTGCATTCTTGTACCTCTACGGCTTTGTCCTGCTCGAGGTATTTATCTCTTTGTTGCAAGTCGAGGCAGAGGGCACCTGGTGCCATCTAAGGGCCACCAACTTCTAAAAAAATAATGATAGCAATCAAATGCTTTACAGAACGATAAAGGACAGGTAGTGTACTAATGTGCTTTTTTACAGTGTATGGTGTAGTGGCCACTTGAGTGTAAAATTCGACAGAAGAAATTCAATAGAAGGCGGAGAAAGAAAAATAAATTGATTCAACCGTGAGCTATTCGAGGACAAATGTAGCCTTCCATATACGATGAGCAATGCCACCCAATGGAGCGATACAAAGAAATTATGACCTACCGTCACGCAGTATTGACCAGAGCACGCCTGCCGAGGGCCATTTCCTGTTGAAAGATGAGATGTATAAAACTTCGTTGTTGCTCAGCCGATAATTGAGTTCGGGGACTCAATTCAGACTACCTCCGTTAACGAACTTGATGGTATGGATATGATTTCGGCTGCCAAGTTCTATTCCTCCTAATCTGTGGAGATGGTAATCAGCTACCCACACCCGGGTCGTGGGCATGGAGGAAAGAAATAAGATAGGAGGGGCTCTGACGTCACGTTTTCGATGCCGCAAATGCAGCCATGTTGGTGTGCCATCTCTCTTTGCCCCTACAATCAGCTCGCCGGAGCAGATAGGCGTGAGCTTTGAACTTTCATTGCTATAAGCCGCCGGAAGTGTGTGCTGCCGACGCGCGAGAGAACAAATCCTACGAAATATCTATAACACGTGCAGGTTTAGTGAAGAGGACACGCTCCTGTGCTTTTCCGTGGCACGTTGAAGAAGACGACGAAGGCCAGCGTCCTAATTAATTGAGTGTCTCTGTTGCTTGCTGACAACTCACACTCGCACACCGAAACCACAACTTTCAAGCTTACACACCTCGCTCCAACATCAGCTTGTCTCGTGAACAGAATGTGCTGCGAGAAATGCACGGGCCGAGATATCTAATCTCACTATCTACGATGGCAACGTTCACGTACCAGTTCCAGTGCTTGTTCGCGAAAAACAGCACGTGATTTCCGCCACACTTTCTCCAACACGTCCGTGCTGGCCGGGGCCTGTCCTACACTTTCCTTCCACCACGGATGTAGGGAAGGATAGGAGGTGGGTTGGGGGGGAAGGGGGGAGATATGGAAGTAGAATCTTGATTCTTGTTACCAGCGCAATATAAACGGCACCTATACAAGACAAAAGGTGGTGATTCAACGTTTGTGGTGCGTGCGTCCTCTCTTTTTGTCCCGTCTCTATCGCGCTGGTATCAAGAATCGACAGTCTTGCAACCAGCTAGCCAGCTTAACAACAAAGGTCATGTGGAGGAGGTGGAGGGAGGCATACCCACAGGATACGATAGTAACACGTTTACTTGTTTATCTTTTTCCGATGACCGCTTTTCACCGGCTAATGAATCTCAAACGTTATCGCTCGGCGCAAAGACGCATCTGCCTATATCAGCGCATTCTCGATTCTTGTGGCCGATTATGTCTGTTGTCTATGTTGTCGGCCGAACCTTGAGTAACCAGATGCGCGACGCGAATAACGTGGTACATTCCAGAAGACACGCGAGCACCAGTGATTATGCTGGAATCTTCGACAAGTCATATGTAAATAACTGACGCACTTGACCCACACAGATGAGATTTTCGATGATCGCCGGTAGTGCTCTTCGTTATCGTTGTTCTTTGACTGTCACTTCCTTTTAAGGGCACAACTCTGCCCAATAAGAACTTAGTTTCGTGGTTCATAGTTTTTGCTACTGTGTTCTTCGCTTTCACTAGAACGTGACAATACAGGTTCTTGGGTCGTCGCCGCAGTGTATGCAGGGAGGGATATCTTTTGCGAGAGCTCTGAGAATGCGCATGCGGGCTGGCGTGAGGGTCCGCCTGTGCATGGCGGATGATGATGCCCTGTTGACGTGTGAAGTGCGGGTGTAGGACAGGTAATTCTCGATGGCAAGGCATGTATGACTTGTGGGGATGCGCGACTCTCGCGCGTCCCCAGATGTTTTTCCCGCATAGCGCGCCTCCTGTAGTGCGGCTTCGCCGCGTGGCCTGCGTGATGCCCGCGGCGGTCGATGTGGTTGGGGCGCGGTGCGGGAGTTGGCGCGAGTGTTGCGCTGCTAACGCTGCCGACAGGCGGGGCTACTTGGGCGCCGGAAGACAAGGCGCTCTCGCTTGGGTTCGAGATCAGCAAGGGGTACGGACGTGCCGTGCCGCGCGTGCGCCGACCCATGCTTCTTCGAGACCGTCTCGCGTGGCCGTCTTGGAATGCGCCGCCGTTCGCGTGACAGGACGCGCGAACGACCAGGCGTTGGGATCCAGCATGGGGCGAACATATTCGCTCGCTATGCGGTCGCGGTGAGTCGGACTTCTAGATTTGTCGCGCGCCCATCGGCATGTGGATAGCAACTCGGCTAGCAGGCATTGATCTATGAAAGGTGCAATAAATGCCCTTGTGATTGTTTGCACTACTGTGTTGTCGTTCCTTTGTCCCAAGAGTACGGAGGAGATCCCCACAGACTCGGGGAAACGTTGAGCAAAACGTGAACAAGGTGAATGCAGGAGCCAACGTTCGACAAGTGGACTTGTCTTCTTCAAGGCGACGTATGCTTTCCTCGCCACAGTATAATAGGTGGGGTTCTTCTAAAGGGGAGAGGGTGTGAGGTGGCAGGATGCGGAAACGAGGAAAAATGTGTTAGCGTGTCGAATTGAGAGTAAAGGAACGCTGTGTACAAGGTCAAAGCCAAACCCCCCCCCCCCCCCTACCCCGGTCTGTCAACGCACGCGCGTTAGCCGGCGTGTCAAGGGCGTCTGGCACGCCGGCTGACAAAAAAAAAAAAAAGAAACAAGAAGAAAGGGAAAGGAAAGGAAAAATAAAGAAGGGGTGATACGCCAAGAAATCAAACTAAGTGTTGTTGCCTATAGCTTGAAGTTTAGCATAGCGAATAAATTCTAAAGCACCCTTTGAAACGTTTATGCCTATTGGTCGCAATGTCTTGAACTTATGGATAAGGTATGATTCTCTGTATTTTCTTTCTCGTTCAGAACGGAAATTTGACTGTAAGATGTAGAGTTTAAGTTCATCAAAGTTATGACCTGGTTGGTTGAAATGCTCGGCGACGGCTTTGGGAAGCTTTTTAGCTGTGTCCGCGCGATGTCCGTTTAATCTGACGTTCATTGATTGTCCTGTTTCACCGATATATTGTTTCTTACGGAAGGAACATTCAAGCATATAAATCGCACCCAAACTTGTACAATTGAAGCTAGGTCTGACTTCATGTGTGAGGTAAACGTGAAACTCTGGGGCTCGACTAGGCGTGCATTCGGGTATGACGGGAACCTGGTGAAAAACTGCCAGGCGTGCAAAATCTCATTTTCGTTACCTGATGCCGCCAGGTGATCTGGTATCCGGACCATTTCTGCGAGTGAATGTAGGTCTTGCCGGGGGATATCCTACGGGATCAAGCCGCACATCAGACGCCGGCAAGCGGCCACAGAGTCGGTGAATATGACGGAGACGGAGGAAGTGGAAGCTGTACTAAATTCAGCACGACGCACCCAGCGCCCAGCATGCTGCACGATCTGTCGACCTGTTTCTACTTACACGCATACTTTGCTGTTTTGTCACCGAATCCTTTTTGTCTGTATCCCAACATCACTCAAAAGTTATTTAATGGTGCTACGCTTAACAGAAGATAGATAATTTGGCAACCAAACACAGCTCAAAGAAAACATGATCAAACTTTTCGTGGCAAGTATTCCTTTATTTACAGTTCTTTCTGCCGCTGTAGTCATCGTAGAGTCGGCGGGCACCAGAATGCTGCCGTGAATCTGAAATCATCGCTTTCGTGGCACTTATTTATATTTACCTTAGTAACATCGAGCGATTTGTCGCAGCTGAGCTGGACCCCTATATGCGCAAATCGCTCACACGCATGCTGCTGCAATTTGTAGGAGCAACCGCCGGCTTGTGAGTGAAACTACACATACTGCGAGCAAAGGCTGCCGGCCAGTGACGATATGATCACGCGAATGAAAAGCTTATAGTGAAGTAGACCCTCGGTACGGTATACTTACGCTAATCGCGAAGTTTCGTTCCACACAGGAGCGGAACAACTCATCAGCAGTTATTACTATTATTTCATACGAAAACACACTGGTACAGTCCACCGAGAGGGAAATAGGGAAGAAGCAGGTTGCCAACTGCTACCGAGAAAGGCACAAAGTCTGCCTGCTCGTTAGAAAGGAGATCATAGAAAAGGAAGTTGAAGATATGCAGAAGGGAAGTAAATAAGAAAAAAAGAGACACCAAGATGTTAATTGTGGGTAAAAGGGATTTCTTTTTTTTTTTCTGATGACCCTTCTGCATCGGCGACAGCGACTTCATTTGTTACCTGCGGTTTAATTATAGAGGCTGGAGCCTTGTAACCTCTATAGATTGATGGTTCATTTCCGTGCACGTCTAGCGAATTTCTCCAGACGTTTTCGTCGAATAGGTGGTTATATTATTGCTCGTTCTGTTAGAGCGGAAAGTACATGTGTGTAGTTCTGTGCCATTGAAATCGACGTGTGTACGTGACTGTCGCTGACATTCAGCAAGGGCGACAATTCTTTTTCTCTTGCCCACTCGGGAAAGGACTGCAGGCCGAAGACGTAGACTCCGAGGGCGTGGATCATGGCGGTCTCTACCAGGGAGCACAGCATGTTCATCATAAGCCCTGGCTTCGCCTGCGATTAGAATACATACGTGAAAAAACACACACACACACACACACACACAAGAAAAGAACAGCAAGGACTGACGAACAAACTACTCCTATTGTACAGAGAAGCATTTACAGCAGGTATTTCTAAGTAGCGCAAGCTGAGCGTCACGTTGACGCTTTCACTCTGACAGCTTCCGTCGCGGTGATTACGTGCGGACGGAGAACGTTCTTTTGTTTTCGTTGTGTTCTTTTTCTGCCTATTCACGGTACTTCCTGTACACGTATGTTCACAGCGCCGGTTGCGCCATCTGCAGACTCCCCAGCAAAGTACCCTCGGGAAAGGTGCGGCGCGTCTCGGTGTGCTAAGTCCATTGAGTAACCCAACAGCGGCTAAGCTCTATTGCGCTCTTTTTATTCTTATTAAAGCTTTAAGCGACATAATACGTTCCCCGTGCAGGTGAAAGTCTAGCACGAACGTTTCCTTGCTGGACGAAGACAGAAACAGTTGTTAAAAATGGAACCACTGAAAACGAAGCACATGAACGCAGGCATCGTTTCTTGATGTGCTGTTCGTAAGAGTAGTTGGTCTCTTCACGCAAGTGTTCACCGACAGGCTGAAAAGGGCATTCTACCGCTGCAAAAAAAAAAAAAACAAGAAAGATGAGGAGCAATTGCCAGCGCGCGTGCTTTTCCGTGTCACCTTCGAGTTCTTGATTCCTTTATTGTACGCTGCGACTCCAAGCAATAAGCTTCGCATCATTTGGTTCACCCGAAAAAAAAGTTTGATTCTCAAACAACTGCAACGCTACCATATCCCACGAAGTGAGCTGTCCAGTCCGCCCGAGCAGTTCCGATCTCACTATAGAGAATAGACGCTACGACGAAAGTTTATTTCCTAAATAGGGCTGTTGCGCACATTTATCATCCTTATAATAGTTCTCTGAAGTATCGCCTACATAAACTTAATTCTGCTTGAAAACTGGATATAGGCCATCACGAATTTCCCACTTGTTATGCAACCTTGTTATGCTGCCTCTGGATCAGTGTGACGTTCCCGAAAGCATACTCGTTCTGTATTGGAAAGCCTGACTGTTGCAGGACCGAAGAAACTACTGAACACGTCCTGTAAATTCGTTCCCCATTATCGCAACCAGCACCGCTGTCTCCGGGCAGCATATAACTAGCTGGTCTGAAGACGATTAAAGGACCGAATTCTCTGGTCCATGGTCATGCGCGTAACTGGCGTAGAAACAAACAAGCGCGTTTCTACATTACTCGAAGTCGACAGGTCTCGGCAACCATTTATAGATTTGCTGCGCATTTTCATACGTGCGCGCAACTAGCGCTCGCTCATTTCCATTCTTTCCCTCTCTTTACCCCTTTATCCTCTCTTCCATAGTGCAGACGTGCGTCTGGTCAATCCCAAAATGTATATCCCGCTTAAAAGAAAACAAAACAAAAGGAGATCATGACGAAAATGGAACGCCAACAAACGTGTGAATGCACCTCGTGACATATTTTTACATGGAACACCTCACTGCGAAAATCAGGCTGACAGCGGACCAAAAGGATATTTTGATATGACTGTCATGTTTGCCTGTTTTCCGAAAATGCGTACGATGGTATTGCCACGATATAATTTTTCCTGTAAATTGCAGCATTAGTACATCCGAATAAAAGAATTACAATGAACAAATCTACAGTCATTTCGCCAGCAAAGAATGAATACTTTGGCAAATATTTCTCAAAAATTGCGGCTCCTAAAGCACCTTTTTCTAACAGTTTTCGTGATCGCCAGCTACGGTTCGCCGCTATCGTTGTGCTTTGAGTGAAGCTTGCTTTTTTGGGCACAGGTCCGCCCAATAAAATGTTAAGCCATTAACAGTTTTGATGCTCCTTTCTTCATATTTTCAATCCCCTACTACGTGACAATATTTAAGAAATAACCCTTCTAAGATCACGAGGCGATGCTGCGCAGCTATGCACATAAAAATACCTTTTATGTTAATTTTTTTGCAGCACGATGCTTCACGTATATTTAGCATAATTTGGAAGCACGTCAAGTGACAAAAGAATATTTTCCGAAAAGGTTAACTGGGAGACGACTCTGACAATAGCATTAAATATACATGGCTTTTTAAAAAATTATCCAGGATTCTCGACAAATATTCCTGGGACAACTGGCGCGGTTGATCCATAAACTCTTTCCATTTCTGAGCCCGATATAATCACTTGTAGAGCGACTGTCTGGTGAAACTTGGGAATTTCCATAGGCATACACGCACATTTCGCCGCGTGGTTTCCATGGCTTAATTTAGTATAATTGGTCACCGTCTCAGAGCATATATTGTTCTTGTTGTATAAATACACTGTCCTCATGCACAAGTCACGAATGGTAGAAAAAGAAATGTTTTCTTCTTTTGGCCCACACCGCCGCACAGTATTTTTAAGTTATCCCATTACCGCGGTTACTGGGGATGAACCGCTTCAAAAGTTCTAAACGTAGATTATACTGCAGTGGGTGGGAAACTGGGACAAATTGGTGTACCTTTCCACTTTACAAGAGGCAGCGCTAACAAGGACCACGACGAAGTTGAGATAGGTTCACATAAAAGCGCCGACTCTCATCTAGAACTAGATGTTTATTACTTTATATATGTATATATATATATATATATATATATATATATATATATATATATATATATATATATATATATATATATATATATATATATATATATATATATATATATACGCAGGAAAGAGACGACGAACTTTTTGGGAGACTTCTTTTACTTAACGTTTTCGGCTGGTGGACCAGCCTTCGTCAGAGTACAGTCTGTACTGACTGTACTCTGACGAAGGCTGGTCCACCAGCCGAAAACGTTAAGTAAAAGAAGCCTCCCAAAAAGTTCGTCGTCTCTTTCCTGCGTATGTTACGTCGGGTCCTGCGTGCTGAACTATGAAGAAAACCCCTATATATATATATATATATATATATATATATATATATATATATATATATATATATATATATATATATATATGGACACTCCACTATTTCACGAAGATAGAAATACCAGAACCAGGGGGTTACAACACGGAAAAATCAGAAAGTAAGCCTTGTCGTATCGAAAGTGCATGTGGTTCTAAAACAGCCAAGAACAAAGAAACAAACCACGGTTATCCTGCGGATTTGTGTAATATGTAGGCCAAACTAAGCATCGTGTGGGTAGAAGATTAAAAGAGCACTTGTCGTCTTTGCAAGATTTCGAGGGCCTGCGATCGGCTGTGCATTCTAGGTGCTGTCAATATTTCCTGATAGGAAAAAAAAACTACGATTTTGTTTCCTCACAGGGACCAGAACACAAGGGAACTTATGGAAGCCCTATAACCGCGTGTCCCAGCTAACGTGGTCGAAGCTGTTAAAATATATCGGTGGTGATCTAGCGGCAAATGCCAGCGAAACGCGTTACCATTACGTCGCACCTCTTTGAGGTTGCGTCCACCACCTTGCGAGGTGGTGTTCGGGGGCTCAATCAACAAAGGACGCGCCACTTCGAGAAATGTAGTTCCACTGTCGGTGGTAGCTATTTGTGCTTACTGATTCGCCTTCTTAAGATATACTGCAGTAGCACCGCTAAGACAGGGTGTGCATATGCGCACACACAAAGCTAGCATTTAGGGAAAATTTCCAGTTTGGACCATCGCAGCAAAGAGTATGGGGACTTTGCTTCCGCGGAAAATGTTCCTGACAATGAGTGTAACACCCAAATGCAGAGGTAAAGGAACAGTGTTATTGTCTACGTAGTATGACCAACACGGTCCTCGAACGCTGTGGGCGTACGTTTATAGCTTCTCGTGTGTGGGCGTTTTGTTTTTACTATGCCAGCACTAGAATACGATACAAATATTTCGTAGCAAAACTCCTATGTCACTATAATCAGGACCCAAGTGTCTCGAGAAAGGCGTTCAGAAAACGTGTTCGCGCAGGAATCGCCCGTACACCGTGCAAAAATACTAAATATCTGATATGCCCCTTTCCTTCTTTATCTGTACTTTGTTATCACTTTGCCTCCCCCTCCCCTCTTTCCCCAGCGTAAGGTAGCAAACCGGATCTTCCCCTCTGGTTAACCTCCCCGCATTCCCCTTTCCTCTGTCTCTCTCTGATCGAAAGAAAATTTTGCAAGGATAGGTCTGCCGCCGCCGCCGCCTATAATGCGCAAGGGAAATATTAAAGAACTGAGGCAATCGCGGAGTTTCAAGTGTATCTCAATGTTGCCAGTTGCGGCGAACACTCAACGGAACGCTGGAAACGATCACGGTAAGAGAACTAAAATTAATAGTGTAATGAAGCTTTCAAAGAGCAACCACAACTAACTTTTAAAAGTATGCTGGAGAAATTAGAAAAGTGAGAGCCCCCCCCCCCCCCCCCCCCAGCTGGGGAAGTCACAAATAAAATCCGCATTAATCGGGGAGTGGCGCTGATATCACGGAGAGGCTAAAACAAGGGGGTGAGCTGACGTCACTTCTCCCTCGGCCAATCAATGCGTTGCGTCGGTGGCTGCTAGCGTTTCTAAAATAAGGAAAACCTATTTGCAAACAGCGCAATCTCTCTGGATTCTGAGCTGCGTGAAAACGACAATCCGCGAAATATTTGTAGAAGCTACTTCAGCTTCTTTGGATACCCGCAATGGTGCCAGCTTCGGCATACTTATTTGAGAGGTGCAGGTTGTTTCAGATGGAACTTATCGAGCACATTTTAATATGGTCAATGTACTCATTGTTTTCCAGCAAATAGAGTCAACACTCACAGAAGCCACAGAGGCGCTATGAATTGCGATATTTTCAGTGCTGTTAAATGTAACTTTGCGGGACCTTTTTTTACCCAAGTCTTCTCGCCTCCTTGGACAGAATTGACTTGAGCAGGCGTGTTCGTATATGACACTTTTCTAAGCATGGGAAGGTCTTCGCCAAACGCCATTTCACATCTGTGTTTTCTCTCCCATTGGGCTAGTAGTTTCGTAGCCATTTAACAGCCTTGTAGGCAATTACATTCCTTTTTTCTATGATGCACTTGAGTGCTTGGTTTCTTATCGAAAGACCAGATCTACGGCTTTTCCACAGAAGCTTAAAGAAAAAACGAAAAAGGAGGGGATTGGAGGGGGACTGTCAGAGTCTGTAGCGGGAGGTAACTCATCTGTATCGCATTTAATTATTTTTGAAAGTTCTCGTACCCTTCTTCACTTTAGACAATGTTCGCTCATCAAATTAGAGTTAAGCACGGTACAATTGGGGCTTTAGACGAGCGGCAAACACGAGCTCCCTTTGTCCTTAGGGTGGGTACTATAATTAAAACAGAGATGACCCCGTTTCAGTGCACCTACCCCTGTCTCGGCAATAATGAGAGAAAGAAAAAACGCACCATGTCGGGTATGCGCAGATTGCCGAGGTCGTAGACGATGGCGTTGGGCGGCGTGGCCGCCGGCAGCATGAAGGAGAACGAGCAGCCGATGGTCACCGGGATGGCGAAGTACAGCGGGTGAACGCCCCGTGCGATTGCCTGCGCGGAGCGCAAGCCCGTCACTCACGTGGACGTGTGCTCGCGCGAGGCGCGACATTTATCCGTGCATCTGCCGCAAAGATGACCAACAGGGCAATTCAGTCACAGTAACCAACGGTCATTCTGGCAAAATATGGGCCATTAAGAAAAGACGTAGACACACGCGTGGCTGGTTTCTTTTTCTTCTGCGCTTGTTTTCTTTTGGTAGTTCTCTCACGGCTATCTTATTTCTCATTTAGGCAGTCGGCCACGTCATGCTGAATGCGGCCATTTGCGCTGATTACCGAAGCTAAGCAAAATTAGGACCGGCGTCTCTTTGATATGGATAGGGTGCTCCTAGTGCTGATGCCTGCCGATGCCGAGTGCTCGTTCGGGTGTCGGCCTTTGAGCGTGCACAGTTGCGGTATCCATGGCAGGCACTCTGTGTCAACCTTCAGCAAGCACTACTATATTTATTGGTGGTTTATATGTTCCAGAGGCGTCGTAATCGTGGTTGATGCCGTTCACACTTTTTCTTTTTTTTTTTCACAGTCATGAAAAAAATTGAATAAATGAATGCGACGTCTTTTCATGAAAGCTTTTCATGAAAGTTTGAAAGCAAACGACCCTTTCTACTCCATTACATTTCTATATGGGCTAACGCGCAATGAGTGGTAAAGTGATGAGCCCATATTTAGCGCTCGTCCTGTCGTCTTCTCTGTCTGGGTCCCGGTTATATGCACTAGTCTTTTGATTAATGATGACACACCAACTAGCCCAGGTTTCTGCCTTGTCGCTCTGTTAAAGGTTACCATTGATAAAAATAAGAATAAATGGAAGTGATATGTACATGAAGAAAAAAAAAGAGAAAGAAATAGTAGAAGTCCTAATGCGCTTTTCGTGGATGTGTTCGCGACCTTCTTTTTGCAAACGGTGGGTATCGCCTTGTTCCCTTATCGGCAACGTGTCACCGCATGCCACTTCCTGCTTTCACTCGGCGTGCATGGAATGTCAAATGCGCTTGTAAAACTGATCCCTCGCTCACAATACCAGCGATGGGCGGCAGCACGTCTTGTGGTTGGGAATCATAGGACTACGTTTTGCCTCACTTGCTGCTTTTTGAAGGGCACATTTAGCTGGCGAGGTGAGAGGCCTTGGCGAGGCGAGAGGCATCCCGGACAATTATTTGTATAAATGACAGAAACCTCGGCATTAATAGGCCCTACTAACAGAAAAAAAAGTTCATCAGATCCTGAAATTGTTGCCAGACAAACTTTAACAATCGATACAGGATATATAAATTGCCCCGTCTTCATATTCATCATGAGACTATTTCATTATTTCATGGCCAGTCAAGGCCGAAACCCTCTCCTAAGCATCTCCAATTACCTCTGCCTCGTATTGGTGCTAGGGGCCGCGGCGCCATATGATTCGCAGGGGAGCAATCAAGACAAGGCATGGAAGTTAACCAGACGAAGTTTTCCATTTATACGTTGCATGGGGGAAAATGAGGATGAAGAAGCAAGAGAACAGATTCTTCACTTTCACGGCGATTTACACTACGTCTCTCTTAGCGGTCACTTTATTATCATAACATTAGTGCGCTCAATAACGCAGATGACAACATTATGAACAGGAAACCAACTAGCTCTTCTTGCTACATTACTGCACATGCCACAAAAAATACGAGGCATCATAACTATACCAGCAGAAACGGCAACCGTAGGTCAATCTATGTACATGTATAGAAACTGCTTCGGTGCCACTTGTAGGGCTGCTCGGGTTACGGCTTAAACCATATCGCACCTGACCTTCATCGAATCTGCCAAAGGCCCAATGGTATATGTGTTCTTTCGCTGCTTCTCACCGTTCTGCAGACGACAGGGAGGAGGATGGAACTGACAGCCGCGTTGCTCGTCACCTCAGTCAGCATGGAGGCCGCAAAGCAGAGCAAGAGCACAGTGAGCACTTCGGGGAGCACCTCGAGACCCTTGAGACGCTCGACGAGAAGTGACGAGAGCCCGGATTGCTGCACACAAAAGAGAGCGGGAAAGCGCCGCCATCCGAGTGCGTATACTATATCGACGCAAACCGAGACCCAAACAAGACGCACTGAACGGGAGAACCCGCCCTACGCTCTACAGTGCACTATAAAAACTTCTCAAGCCGCGGCGCGCGCGAACACGTTGATTTCCGCACGGGTGGCGGACTTCCTGAAGTTTATTTTGACACTAGAAAGTTGTGAATTGCGAGAAACAGTGTCCCATTTCCCTCTTCTGAATCATGGATCTTTTGGAATCGAATACTACGGTTCCGCTGCAGGACAAGAAGTCAACGTGTTCGCGCACACGATGACCTGAAAACTTGTCTCCAAGACTGTAAGTTATGGCACGTGACATCGCATTCAGGCGTCGCCGCTCGCTAAACCTGTTGTATGCAGAACTCTGTTTTACTAATCAAAAATCCTCATATCCGAGCCTGACCTATGAGCCTTCCTCACAAGAAACTCTCGGACGTGTTGGCATATGTAGTTTTCGGCTGAGGTCCTGTCTGTGTAAGCTTGCGGAAAGCAGTTTCAAGCTTTCTCGCCCCAAGGTCACATGTCAATTGTACGAATATCGTATAAACAGCTATCGATCGCATATTTTTGCAACAATTATTTTGTGATTACTTAGTTCTACTCCTGTATATTGCCTATTTCCTTGCTGCATCTTCCCTCCACAGTTCCATGTTCATTATTTATTTGCTGTGGGGCTTGAGCGTAGATAAATAAATAAAATGGTCGAACAAATATATTGCTGCGGTCAAAGTTTTCTGTGTCCTTGCTTTAGCGCACTCGTTCAGCTCGCAATATTTTTGTTATTCTATTTTTTTTTTTACTCTGTTATGGCACACGTCCTGAAGTCACTATACTACGTGCTTACCCACTTCGAACGCGTGTGTTCTTCGTCTATACGCACCATGCAGGCTTCGCCGGCAGCCATTCCACCCCCGATGAGAATCATGACGCCCCACTGGGCCCGGTCGCTGGCCTCGCGCCACGTTATTATGGGTCCGCTCTTCCACGGCTGCCTCGGATCCCGTGGTATGCAGAACAGCAAAAGCGTCACCAGCATGGCCGGTGCGGAAGCCTTGATGGCGCTGCGCGCGCGACATGCCGAGCAAGTTTCAGCGTCAAAGAGCAGGAAATGGCGTAAGCATTCACGTTCCCCTTAAGCATATCAAGAATCCCTGTCGAGCAAGTACTGCACGGCGACAATGTGATGGGTCAAAAGTGTCGAGCATTTCGGTGACGACATAAAATGTATTGCAATTCATATTTGGCGGTTTCGAAAATTTCCTTGAGAGACACGAAACTAAACTGCTCCGTTTGTCCTATATGCTTCCTTTCGTATTTCTCCCGCTATGTTAGCCAGCCCAGATTTAGAAGGGATTTTAATTTTGCAGATTCTAGTTGCAAGAAATGCGTATCTCAGTCGTCTGATATGACAGAACACAGGTTCTTTACACAAATTTGTATGCTAGTACAAGCCTACAATATAATTTTCTTGTTATACAATTTGAGATAGCTTCAGCGACACCTTGAAAGTCAACCGTGTGTTTCTTGTGAAGTGGATAAATATATTTTCCGTTTCATTCATTTCATTTATTATACCCCTCAGGGCCAAGGACATTACAGAGGGGGAGTGGTAAATACAAAATAATGAAGAAGACAAATACAGTTGCTTACATTAGTGTTTTAATGGCACCTGTATATATAATATTAGCTAAGGCTTCACTTACGATTCAAATATGGGGGAATACGCCTTGCACCTAATTTAGTAACAAAAAAAATATTGAAAATTGGTCACAAGCCTAATTAGGACAGCGCCTATACGCCCTGCACGTCATATTTTTTTTTCTCGGTTATAGCTGGTTGCCCTGTTATAGAAAACAATGCCTAGTAATTCCTCTATCGTTGTCTTTTTTGTTCTTAGGGCAACGCCTATGCTCGCTTGATGATTGGATTTCCGAGCCTGTAGGTATTTGTACCACACAATAATTGGAAATTAAGACAGCTCTGTGCACGACTACGGTTAAACCGAGGACTCTGCATATGCTTGATTTGTATTTCAACACGGCGATATGAAGATTTAGTTGAGCTAGAACAATGAGTTTCAAATTTATTGGAAATAAACATGAAATCGGAAATCCAGCGCTGGTCGGTCGATTTATTCTATTGGTTCAGTACTGAAAAAAATATGTATACGTTCCAGGTGAAATTCCTTAGTGCAAGTAAAAGGTAAGAAGAGGATGACCTATTTTGTTTTCTTGTATATCCATTAAGCTTTCTCCGCGATGCCGTCAGAACAAAGGTAAGTCGTTAATGTGGATTTGTTAGTCGACAAAAATGCAGTCTTAGTCATTTGTCCGTTCACGCCCACATTACTTCAATGTCAGAGAGGAAAAATAAATTGATTAATAAGGGAAAGTGACTTAGGCTGCGCTTCCAAGGAGGAGGTACGAAGGCGTGAATCACGTGAGGCCGTAGCTGTCTCGTGAGGAAAGCTTCATACAGCGTGAGACTGATATTCAATAAAAGAGCTGTCGGAAGTAACTAACATCTTGATACTTTAGTTCAGACATATGGTCCTCTAAGTACTATAAATACATACACTGTTAGAATGCACAATCTTATATAAAAAATTTGCGTAGTGGTTTGTCCAGATGCTCCGGACATATACTTTTCAGGTGGAACGTACATTGTTTCTTCTCTCACTTGCTTTGTTTAGGACCTCTCAAGTTCAGCGACAAAGGTATACTAAAGGAGAAAGATTGCCAACTCGCGAAGATACGAAAGTGTGCGATCTTACTTTCCGAACGGCAAGAGATCCACCCATCCTGGAAGCAGCAGTGGCTCCATAGTGACCCACAGCAGGATCATCACAACCATCAGGAACATGACACATACCTCCGGAAAGCTAACAGCAAAAAAAAAAAAAAAACGACAACAACGTCCGTGTTATTGGATTCACAGAATCACGGGTTCATGATGATATTTGCTATGCTGAATTATCCATTCAAGGTTTCAACGTTATAATAACCGATTGAAGACAAAGTAGAGGTGGTGGTCTAGCTTTGCATTAAGGCACTGACGTGAAGTTCTCTTTACTAAATGTCCCATTTGAAATAGAGTTGGTTTGGTGCAAAGATTATTTTGAGTTGATGACTTTTGTTAATGGTGTTTTTTATCGAGCATCTAGCTTGTCTGCAGACTCTTTAGTCACCTTAAATGGGCTCGTCCAAGAAATTGGGCCACATGCCCCAAATCTAACATATACGAGAAAATTTAACGCTCCCGATATAGAGTTGAGCATATCGGTAAACAATTGTTGACCCTTATTCCTAATTGTGCAGAAAAAAAAATCTAACTTCGCATTGACATCCGATTTAAAGGAAATAATCATATCACGACAAGTACGACGATTTTCAATCTAATATTTTTCAGCCATCGGGTCAGCGATTACGGTTACGAATGTACTGCTGTTGTGGACGCATCTGATCACGAAGTGGTTTTTGCATCCATTTCTTGTCACATTCGAAAAGCCCGATATGCTTATTCTACTTTTCGCGATCTAAGCCATGCTGATGATGTTAGTATAAGCGATGCACTTAGCGCTTCCTTTGAGTTTGAAATGATTAGTCTTTGCGATCACACCACGCCTTGAGCGAATTTTCATTAATCTTGTTAAAATGTCCATTATGCGTTTAGTCCAGTTACAAACCATAGTTCACCCTAAAGACCAAGCGTCGCTTGCGATAGCAAAATACTAGACAGCTATATGAAGTAAGAATATTTTTTATCGGCCGTATACCCTTGTAAACATTCACTTACTAACTTAATTAAGAAACATAGTGTCATGCGCACACAGGTAAACATGAACACGTCTAACTCGATGACTGCGAAAACTCGCTGTCAAAACGTAGGTGTGAGGAAGCGCGCCTGTAGCGGTGAGCCAATTGACCTTCGTGCCGCCTCTCGCTTCAACGCGAACTAAGCGTCGGAAGCACAGCGCATACAAAGCTTCCAGCGCTCGGCGAACTCCAGACGAACACCTTCCCTAATCCATTCCGTCTGAAACGTATGTTCCTAGATAAGCATCAGGACGACACGTGCAAATTGTGCCAGGAAGGACCAGCAACACTCAAACACATGCTGTGGGAGTGCAATGTACTTATAGGAAGGATGGCAGTGGCTCCGGAGACCCTGTCGTCGAGGTGGGCCGCCGCTCCCTGCAGCTCATACCTCGGAAGCTAGACGTGGGCAGCCCAGCAAGCCTGTGAGGCGGCGTTGAGGCAGGGCCTTGACGTTCCCCCGTGGCAGACATGAACCCGGGTCGCGTTAAACCTTGCCGGACGTACAAGAAAGTTCTATCCATCCATCCATCCATCGGCGCACTTTATCCAAATCGCATATCGCTTTCAAAATAAGGCACCCACGCAACCGTGCCGCACGCAGCAGTCGCTGGAGTAGAACGCCACTCCTCCGGCCCTCCCCTCATCCCGGCTAAAACCCCCCCCCCAATTTTTCAAAAGTAGTGCCATTCTTAGTTCTTACAGCCACCCGCTCTCTCCGTCGTTTTCTCCTCCACGCATCCTGTCGCCCCAGTCTCCTCCGCTCCTCCAATGGCCATTCTGTATCACGTGCTTTTGCATATTCCGTCTGCGACGAAAGTAGGCGCAGACGAATTGATCGCGGCAAGTCGCGGCTTCAAATCGCGGCCGCGGCGGCCGCATTTCGATGGGGGCGATATGCAAACACGCCCGTGTACGTTTCACATGGGTCAGGTTAAAGAACACCGGCTGGTCGAAATTGCATGTTTCTGAAAGTGTTCTGGGGCCCTATAACGTAAAATTATTCCATTATGTTTTTATTCCAATTTCTTGCTGCCAAATTTGCGTAACCGCCGACGCAAGCATCGGGCGATGACTCGCAGGGTTGTTTAAAGAGACCTATCAAATGCTTTCCTCGTTTATAGGAGGTCACTTTCGTTTGCTTTAAAACAAATAACATTGCCTACACTGATTAATTATCTTCTTAGTCTTATCTAATTGGCTAATAAGAGGCGAGGAGCACGGCTCAAGCGGAGAGGGATTCGATGGGGCCGAGTCAGTGCACTGAAAGTCGATAACCGGATGAAGAGGGTGGTGCGGCGTCTGCGATTGGTCCGCTTTCCCTTACTTAGCTTGGGGTGGCTCGTCGAAAATCGTGGCGGCATGCAACGGAAGCTTAAGAATACTGCTAAAAAGGATCTTCAGCAAAGAAAAGTTGACTGAGGGAGGTCGTAAACATGCCCAAAGTGCACGAAAACGTTACACAACGACGCAAAAAGCACTATTGTACGCAAATAAACTCATGCTCTCGGGCAGGTGCGAGTAGTCAGTGCCTGAGCGATCAGCGGCAGCCATCTTTTATTCCTTTCGGAACGGGACAGCCTGCTGCTATTCAGAGAAAAATTCAGTTTTGTTCGGCATATTAATACATTTTTAACGCGTACACGTCACTGCGTCGCGGTGAGTTTTTGCTGTTTATTGATATCGCGCGACACGCAGGGGAAGTGGATGCAGCCCGAAAACTTTTGGCCAAAATAACCGAGGTCTAATGGCGAAAAGGCGTCGAATCAGAAATACCGATTTTTCTTTTGTTCTTTGCTATCATGAATAATCAGTGTGTTCACAACATATCAGATGAGGAGTTACCGCGGTTTTCGTGACGTCGCGTGAGAGACAGGCGAAGTGGGGGTGGTTACAAAAAGTTCTTGGCCAATGGCGGAGGGATGATTGCAGAATTGGAATAGAAAAGTTTGGAATAGCTTTATATTATAGCACCCCTGTACTGCTTGATTACGTAATGCCTCTATGACTGCTGGTATATCTGAGTGAAATGCCTTTTCGTAATCTATGAAAGCCATATAGAGAGGCGTATTGTACTTTGTGGATTTCTCGATAACCTGATTAATGACATGGATGTCATACATTGTACAGCATCCCTTCCTGAAGTCAGCCTGTTCCCTTGGTTGAATAAAGTCCTGTGTTGCCCTTATTCTATTGGAGATTATTTTGGTAAATATATTATATAATACTGGAAGTAAGCTAATGGGCCTATAATTTTTCAATTCTTTAACGTCTCCCTTTTGTGAATTAGTATAATGTTTGCATTCTTCCAGTTGTCTGGGACCCTTGCAGTCGATAGACACTTCGTATAGAAAGCTGCCAGTTTTTCGAGCATTATGTCTCCTCCATCTTTGAATTAATCGACTGTTGTTCCATCTTCTCCTGACGTTCTTCCTCGTTTCATGTCTTGCAAGGCCCTTCTGACCTCATCGCTAGCTATAGGAGGAGTTCTTGTATCCTGTTCATTACTGTTTCTAATTGAGGTATTCTGACTCCTCTGGTTTACTGTTCATAGGAGGTTTACTGTACAGGTCAGTATAGAATTCTTGCGCTGTTCTTATTATATATTTGAGATTGCTGATGATATTACCCTGCTGATCTGGCAGTGCATACATCTTGGTTTGTCCTATGCCAAGTTTCGTTCTCACTGATTTCAGGCTGCTTACATTTTTTACGGCTTCGTCAGTCTTTCTGACGTTATAGTTTCGAATATCCCTTATTTCCGCCTTGTTGATCAATTTTGACAGTTCCGCGAATTCTATCCTATCTCTTGCGTTGGACACTCTTATTCTTTTCGTTTCTTTATTAGGTCCTTTGTTACTTGGAAAAGCTTGCCTACTGGTTGCCTTGGTTCCTTGCCTCCCACTTCAGCTGCTGCCTCTGAAGCCAACCTAGTTACGGTTTCATTCATTAGCTCTATGTTATCATCATCTCTCTATTTTAAAGCGGCATATTTGTTTGCAAGTAGCAGCCTGAATTTGTCTGCTTTTACCCTTACTGCCTCTATGTTGACCTGTTTCTTCTTCATCAATTTAGCTCTTTCTCCCTTCAAATTGAGGTGATTCCTAGCCCTCAGTAACCTATGATCACTGCACTTTACCCTACCTATCACTTCTACATCCTGCACTATGCTGGGATCGGCAGAAAGTATGAAGTCAATTTCATTTCTTGCTTCGCAATTAGGGCTTTTCCAGGTCTACTTTCGGTTGCTACGCTTCCTGGAAAAGGCGTCCATTATTCGAAGCTTATTTCTTTCTGCGAATTCTATCAGTATCTCTCCTCCAGCGTTCCTAGAGTCGATTCCGTAGTTGCCAATTGTTTGTTCGCCATCCTGCTTTTTCCCAACTTTTGCATTAAAGTCGCCCATTACTAAGGTATATTGGCTCTGCACTTTTCTCATCGCTAATTCAACATCTTCATAAAACTGATCTACTTCCTCATCATCGTGCCTGGATGTTGGAGCGTAGCCTTGTACTACCTTTAATCTCTACCTCTTATTAAGTTTGATTACGACTACACCTACCCTCTCATTAATGCTATAGAATTCGTCATTGTTACCCGCCATGTCCTTATGGATTATGAATCCTACCTCGTATTGCTTCTTAACTAGGAGACCTCTATAGCAGAGGACATGTCTGTTATTCAGCAATGTATAAGCTTCACCAGTTCTTCTAATCTCACTAAGGCCGATGATATCCCAAACAATGCCTGATAATTCCACAAGGAGTCCTGCTAAGCTAGCCTCACTCGAGAGGGTTCGGGTATTAAACGTTGCAAATTGCCGAAATTTAATCTGTCCAGAACAAAGCTGCACGCTTCATTTATAATCGTTACGATGTGTACATTTTGCATAGTTCCTATCTTCGAAATCTCCAGATTTCTACTGTTTCTTCCGGTCTTGAAATGGAATCGTTGAAGTTCTTCTACGATCTGATTAACTGTCCACGATTTCCTCTACTCAGCAGCTACATCACGCGCGCAATACGTACATCCACGAGACACTATTACGAGTAGAATATGCCTCATTTTCATCACCGCAGCGACGCGCTTAAATATAGTTTTGATGTCCGCACTATAGAAATACGGAACGCTCATCTTGGAACTATGGAATGCTCATCGATCTTCGTCGCCTGCTGAATTCCTCTCATATGTTGCTAGCCACCGATTTTTATTGTATCTTGTTTTTTGTTTATGCTTTCTTTTTCCTTTCTTTTTCTTTTTTTGCTAGTAGTAGTAGTATAGTAGTATAAGACTTTTATTCAGCCAAAAATTACAGGCCGAGCATATCGACCGCCTGGGTGGCCAGTCGACGCTGTTCTTCTTCACCTTCAGCGCCAAGCCAGTCGAGCCAGGTGGTGATGGAAAGTGAAGGGTGAGGATAGGAACTCGATTTCTGAGCAGCCGGACAGTAGAATAGGCAATGGGATAGGTCTGCATAAGTAGAGGGGCAGTTGGGACAGGAGGGGCCGGAGCGATAGCGATAGAGAAAGAGGCGGGAAGGGGTTACCAGTGCATTCATTTGGATGTGCCGCAGAAGGCGAGCCTCCTATCTCTGTTCTTTTCTGTGCCGTTATTTTGGGGCTGCAGCATGTTGAAATAAAATAAATAGATAAAAAACGAGGACATCTAAGCACTTTTTATGAGTTGTGAATGCAAAAGCATTAATGTACAGCTGAACGCCGCTGAGCAGTCCTCCGAGTTATGAACTCTTCGCGGGCGACAGGGCGTGTTGAGACGCTTGGCGCGTTTTGATTTGGCCTTACGAGGCGCAACTGGAACACAGGCGAGTGCTCGCGTGGACAAGAAACGCGTGCATAAAACAGGCTTGCGAGAGCGATGGTGATATGACGCCGTGGCGATGCCCTCTACCCTCACAAAACACCTGGCGTGCCATTGCAGCAGCAGGTGCGGAGGTGAGCAGCCTGCTCACCTCCACTCTCCCGAACCCCCGAGTGGTCAGTGGCAAGGCCCCCAAGACGCTTCCAGGGAGCGGTCTCTCCAGGAGAGACCGTTGCACGCTCCTACGCTTGTGGTCTAGCTGCACATGGACTGCGGCCCAGCTGTACGTCAACGGCCTGCCTGCAAACCTGCCTGCAAGCGGTGCGGGGACCCCGAGACTCTGGAGCCCCTTCTCTGTGCCTGCCCATCCTTGGCACAGGAACGCTCCACAGTGACCGACACTTACAGACGCCGCGGCCTTCCAGCGGCCACAGGGACTGACCTGCTGCTCCCGGTGTGTCCCCGGCTCCCTGCGCTGCGAAGCCTGTTGAAGTTTGTAAATTGCACTGGAGTAGACACCCTGTAAGCGCCCGCTACAACGCTGGCCACGTTACTGAGGACTGCCACCTGTCGCGCATAGTGGAGTCTATTAGGTCACATCCTCCCTTCTTTCTTTATCATATTTTACTTCCCACTCCCTCTCACCTGACGACCAAGGCAGAAAGCTGGGCTAGTTGGTGTGCCATCATTAATCAAAAGAGTAGCGCATATAACAGGGACACAGACAGAGAAGACGACAGGACGAGCGCTAGAGGGTGCGGAGTAGACGGTGAAGAGTACGACGCTTCGCCGTACTTCTCACCGGTTGCAGAATCAAGCGTCTTGCCTTTCTTTAGGTCACTATCATCCTATTGGCTCGCTCTGCTCCATCGAGGCACGCTCATGCCGTGGCGTTGCAGCCCATGGGAATTTAGGTGCCGTTTCGCTGCTACAGACGCTGGATGCGCGCTTTTTCGCGCAATGACACATTTGAGGCTCTCGCATCTAAACACATGAATTGTACTTCAGACATGTTGTTAAGCTGCACAGAGGCATCACAGATGAAGAAATCGGAATAATATCAAGCGAGTGAATAAGCATAACTCGTCCAACTTGCGCTAATTAGGCATGATAATCATTCTAGCAAACGGAACATTTGTTTCGGGGCTTAGGCGTCCACATGTAACAATTGTTCCAAATACCAAGGTACCTAATAGTTCGAAGCAGTGTATTGTATGTATAATAACCCTTATATAAGTTAATGGTGCAATAATTAGAAGCAGTGTATGTACTATTATAAATGCACTACACCCGGTTTATAAATCCGAACAAGCTTACTTGGTTGAACCAAGCTCGTTATATTACTAATACATAAATGCATAATTTCAACGTGCTTAATTGTTAAAGAACAATGCATTGTGTGTGGTGTAACTATACATGAACTATACCGTGTTTTTATATTTAAACAATCTGTACCTAAGTGGACCAAGCTCGTTGTATCGCCTGGCAATCTCTTCCCGGACTTTCTCTTGTGCCGTGCAGTGGCTTGAGCTACGCCTAAAACAGAGGAGAACAATTATATAGACAATACCGATCAAATAAAGTACATATGCCGAGATCGCTAAAACAGTTACTCGAACATTGCGGTCCTTCTCCATCGCGGACATCCGGTACCCAAAAGCGCGTAAACTTCCATGTTGTCCCAGAAGACTTGAACATGATTTTCTCACTGATAAATAAACGTAAATGCTCAACTTAAACTACGAGAACCAGATGCTTATTACGCAGTTATTGATAATGTGCATACACCTTTCTTATGTAAAACTGTGCGATTCCAAGCGATAGCGAAATACGCATGATGCAGCTCTACGTATACCGCCTGCTGGGTGCACCAATTCTTGCGGCATTCATGAATACCTCTTATTAAGTTTGCGTCATTTTAACAATAAACGTGGGGGAAAGATGTAAACATATAAATTGGAAACGCTACTTTTCATGCCTAGCGTGATACGTTGCTGAACGCGACAAGTTGCGGCATTGCTCCTCTTCGCAGAAAGAATTTTTCTTGCGCACAATATTTCGGCAATGGCTAACGCAACAGCGCTTTCGCGACCATAGCGTTGCTGGAACGACACCGTTCGGATCTGAAGCGAATGCATCAATACGTTGAAATTGTACGCAAGCAGATGCTGCGGCCCCAACTTGTCATCTTACATTGTTCTGATGGAAGAAAGCAGGAGGTAGGCCCAGGCGACGAGGACGCAAAGAATCATCGTCGGTATGTTGTACAGCATCCAGGACGCGAAAGAAACTTCGGTGGAACTCGGGAACATCCTACGCAGAAGGAGCAGCTGTTCACAAACACAAGTATCACTGAAGCTCTATCCATTATATAAAGAGAGAGAGAAAGAGAGAGTTGCAACTTGGCCACAATACATAAAGCGCTCAATATTCATGCCAATGAATAATGACTCGAAAATATTTTAGAAGTTGCACTTGACCAATGGCATCAAGCTATTACACATCATAAGGTTTGTGAAGATGAACTCTGATTTCTAACTCCTTAGGAAGCGAGATAACATAATAAATAAAAATGGATCACGTTTGGTATCCGCCTATACTGATAAACCCTTTCGGGCAGCTGACATATTTTTGCCCATTTTAGGGCACTTGAGTGCTCGGTAATCTGCAACGGACGCCCCAGTTTTCTTGCAGCCCGTACCGTTGATGCTACCAAATAGGGACATGCGTTATATCGCTTTTTCGAATTCAACCGAGTTCATAACCCCTGCAAGCAGAGTACAAAAGTGCCTAAAGTCAAGGTTATCGCTCGTAGCAGCTAACAAACTACAGAAACAAGTACTTAATGCAGCCAAAGCGTGTCTTGATTGCAAGTTCTCGTTGCCTTTGAGAATACTTACTCGTCGATAAGATCCTTCAGGACCAAATTAGGCCCCGTGCCGATCGGCGACCCCGTGCTGCCGATGTTGGCAGCGTACGCCACTGATAGCAGCATCGTCGTCAGCAGTGCCTTCTGTCGTGTCAGCTGTGAACTGCAGCGCAAAATAGAGTGAAGGTAGGCACGAAACGAAAGTCAAAACTTCGTTACGATCAAAATTCGTTCCACAACTCGGACTAAAATGCTTTTCTGCGAGCGACTTGGTCACCGAGAAAGCATGCACCTTTCATTCATTGCGCTCCGGCATTCGTAAGGTTTCAGGGAGAATATGCCCGATTACACAGGTTCCTTTCGGTCAAACAAAGATTGTAAGATTTTATGCCACTCCGTTTTTTTTTATTGGTTGCTCTTGCTGATCACACTTTTATAACGCAGAAGAGCAATGCGAATGACAAAAGGAATACGAATGCTGGAAACTCGAGTTGGTGGAGTCATAATGTCTTGAGCTTCGTATCAAGCAATCCTACTGTTGCTGAACCTGTGAATTACGCTGAATTCGCGACCGCCAATGTAAGAATAACTCAAAAAGCACTATATTGGCGCAGAAAGCGCCGTATGTTACCACAATTACCAAGATTAAATAGCCGAATTCTGCATTCTACTTTTTTGCCCCAAGTTTCCCCAGAAAAAGTAGTGTTCATTATGTACACATCTATAAACGTGGTCTTTTAATACGTAACATGCTCCAAAAATATTCGGTAGCTTTTCAATTTGATGTCTTTATAGACACCTTTAATAACAAAGATGCCAAGCTATCAAAGCTATACAAAAGCGCTCCGCTGCTCTCCATCTTTATAAAAACGTGAAAGGGAATGTTTCATCTATATCTATAGATGACAACACCTGACGCTCACAAGCAGAGACCTGATATAAAATGAAAAAAAAAGTTAATTTGAGTACAGAACAGCGAATGAATGAACTTCGTACTGTCATACAGGGGTGATTGTGAAGAGGCAATAGTGCTTGTAGCAAGAGTGAATGTAGGGTATAACCCATTATCATGCGAACTTTTTTCTCAGAAAGGAAAAGGACATTCTAGTCACATAGACAGCGAGAGTCATGTCTCCCCCTGCCCCCCTCGTCGTATCTGAATGCACGGATGAAATTCATCCACCGTGTATACAGCCACCACCGCATCATTCTTGTGAGCAAAATTTTTGGCCAGCGCTTCATGCACCCAGCGATAGCATGAGAATAGCGACAATACGGCAATATTGTCAAACGCAAAAATTATGAAACAGAAACTTAAAATTAATTTAATTCTGTTTTTTACGAGTCGAAAGCACAATGTGATTAAGAAGCACGCGAATGTGACGACCTGCAGTTCTATACCGCACACCCAATGCATGGCACAGAAACATTTTTTTTTTAGGTTCAGCGGATCGAACCTGCGATCCGCTGAACCTGCGAAAAAATGCTGGATCGAACCTGCGACCACGTACTCGGCAGGGCAATACCATATCCTCTGACCTGCAGTGGAGGGTGAGGAAAGGCAAAGATAACGCAAGTCTGACCAATATTCGTATCAATGACTTACTCATTCTCTGCAAAAAAAAAAAAACAATACAGAATTTGGCACCGTACGTATGCTACACACAGAGGAGCCCGACCTCTTCTGCCACAATTTGGTGAGCTGCAGCGAATTTTCGACTCCATTTCTCTAAGGTAAATGAAAGGCAAAGTTTGTGCATGAGCTTCTCGGTGTGAATCATTATTCTGGGTCACGGCCAGGTGAAATTAGCCGCGATGGTTTTATGTCAAGTTTACAACAGGACGTGGTGACAACTTACTAACCTTGAAAGCTTGCGCTGAGGCACCGGAGCACTGTCCTTGGCCTTGTTAAGGCATTCAGACGCATTACCTGTAGCAGACAAGCAAGAACATTACTCGTTTTAGCAACTAGCGCAACTAGGGAAAAAGACGACGAAGTGATCCTATTGCTGAGTGTTTGTTCTCCGTCACCAGTATTTTGTGGTAATTCTCGCTTTCTTCCGGGGAACGCTGTTCCCAGCCCGACGGGAATGGAAGTGGAACCACCCGCACTCCCACCTGATGTAGCGGCGCCCGCGTCGGCAACCTCAAGGAAGCGGAACAGCCTCTCGAGCGACAGCGAGGCTACCCTGATAGACTCGACCGAGAGCTACGACAGCTCCGACGACGACTACGTGACTGTCCTGAGTCACAAAGCAAAGCGGCGGATGCTTAGGGCCTCAGTGGACACATCTACTATGAGGACTCCGCAGAGTTCGCCGAAGTACACCATCCTTTTCTTACCTGTGCTACCCTCCTACAACATGAGGTTCCTCAACAGGCAAGTTGCATCGGTTGAACTCGAGAGACTGTTGCCAAATGGCATTGAGGACGTACGAGTCAACCCTCGGAAGAATATTGTCGCGGTAGACGTCGCCCAAGCGTCGGCGTTAGATTCTCTGCGAGCTGTCACTGTTCTCGGTGGCATGAACGTCCGTACCATCATCCCGATGGGAAACGAAACTACTACAGGCGTCATATATGACATTGATGCGGCCATCTCAGGCGAGGATTTACCACTTTTGCCAATCATGGGACCCACATACTACAGGTGGCCCGTCTCGGAACTTCCAGATGCGCGAAAATTGTCTTTAAAGGTGACTGCCTTCCATCCCATGTGAAGGTAGGTCATTTTCGACATGCTGTCCGGCCCTTTGTTCCCAAGCCGCTTCAGTGCAGAAACTGTCAGAAATTCGGCAACGTGAGCGCCATCTGTGGAAAGTCTGCTATATGTTCCCGCTGTGCAGCACAACACTCTGCAGGCAACTGCCAGGCAAAAACTTATAAGTGTCCGAACTGTCAAGGGCCCCACGATGGCTCATCAAAGGAATGTCCTAGAGTTCAGCGAGAACTCTCTATCTTGAAGAAAATGGTGAGGGACCGGTCGACACATCGTGAAGCAGCTGCTGACGTCAGGCGACGTCGTTCTCGTCGCAGACGCTCATCAAGGAATTCTGCTCTCCGCACAAAGAATACGCGTGCCGCACAGCCTCTTGCTGTTGAATCTGCTCCAACCTCAGTGCAGAATGTTTCCAAACCATGTATAGACAACGGAGCATCTGAAAAGAATGCCGTGGATGAAGAATGGCCACCACTGCCAAGGATAAGCCCTGTGGAAAAACCCCAACAAGGACACCACAATGCTCACCCCTCACGCCTCACCCAGATGAGCTGACAGAGCATGACCGCCGAATTGCAACAATGCTCAAGTCTTTGATAGATACGATTCGCACGCTTGTGGGCAACTCGAATACGCCAACAGCTCGAAGCGCACTGCCAGTGTTGGATGCCCTGAGCCCAGTGCTTGCAAATCTTGCATAAGCACAATGGCTCTTCCACTGCCTTCACTCCGTGATGAAGTGCGTAGCGCGACGATTTTCCAGTGGAATGCCAGAGGACTTAAATCACGGATTTCATGTTTCCGCCAATACGTTTTCACGAACCGATTTCCTGTAGTGGTAATATGTGAACCGAACGTGTCAAAAGCGCTAAGACTCTCTGGATACGAAGCCTTTATGGCGTCGACGCGCTGGCAATCCAGCAAAGTAATTGTTTACATCCGTACAGAACTGACTTACATTCCCCACTCGGTGCAGCCTCATGATGGAAGCCAATACGTGTGTCTCCGCATTACAAAGAATAAAGTGGCCTTCACCTCTATCGGCGCCTACATATCCCCATATAGTCGGTTCGACGGCGACCGATTGCGAGACATCCTGACGGCGACTACTGGACCCTGGATTATCATGGGAGACTTTAATGCTCATCACTTGGCTTGGGGAAGCTCCATAATAGATTCCAGGGGCCGGAAACTTGTGGAATTTGCTTCCGACCATGAACTTAGCATTATGAACGATGGCAGTCCGACGTACTTGCGTGGTTCGAACTATAGCAGTTGCTTAGACTTGACCTTGGTGTCACGGCAACTTGTTCAATATGTTCGATGGTTCTCTGACATCGAGACTCATGGTAGTGACCATATTCCCACCTACTTAAGTATCACTGGATTTGGAAGCTTCTCCTCTTGTACTTCCCGACAAGCATATATAAGGTGGTCAACGTATAAGACAAAGGTGGAAGAGGCATGCAAAGAAGGATTTACTGGCACCATTGAGAACCTTATTACAAGTGTACTGGAATCGTCTAAGTACACATTTACATCCGCTAAAAAACGTACGGATTTTGACATGGAACTTGAGCGACTTCGAACTATTCGCAAAAGAGCCGAGAGCCGATACAGGCGCACGAAGTCAATTCATGACCTTAGAGTCGCTCGACGTATACAGAAGAAAATCCAACGTCGTATGGACAGTCTGGAGGCACAACGGTGGAAGACGTTCTGCGAATCACTTGACCCCCGCAAGCCACTGTCTATCATATGGAGGACGGTGCGCGGCCTTGGCTCGTCTCCACAGCAACGACACCCATTCTCAGCCCTAGCCCTCCATCAAGGCCGCTCACAGGTCGATATAGCCGAAGACTTCTGTGTGAAGATTGCGGGCAGTGTGGTCACCATCAATAGCGAAATTCTGGGTGAGGTTCCTGCGACACGCTTCCTAGACTTGAATGTGTCCTTCTCACTTGAGGAATTGGACGCAGCTCTGGCCTCATGCAGGCGCTCATCGTCGCCACGACCAGACGGCATCACCTACGCTGCTTTATGCCACCTAGGTGAAGATGGCCGAAGCAGACTTCTGGAACGTTATAACCAGTCATGGAATGATGGCGTCGTTCCTGAGCAGTGGAAGTCCAGCCGCTTGATACCACTCCTGAAGCCTGGAAAGTCGCCACTTGACCTAGCGTCCTACCGACCCATTGCGCTGTCCAGCTGTGATGGGAAGGTCATGGAAAGAATGATTCTCAGCCGCCTAGAATGGTATCTTGAGCGCCACAACGTATACCCCGATGCCATGGCTGGTTTTAGAAGAGGCCGTTCCTCTATTAACAACGTCATCGACCTAGTCACGTCTGTACAACAACAAAAACACCACAAGCGTATATCGGTTGCACTATTCCTCGACGTGAAAAGCGCCTATGATAATGTAACGCATCAAGCCATCCTTGATGCCCTGGAAAATAATGGAATTGGCTATCTATTCAAAACTAGCTATCTATTCAAAAGATCCTTCTTTGTGCACAGTGCAGATGCCCGAACTGCTGACCATTACACTAACCGTGGCGTCCCTCAGGGTGGGGTTCTTAGTCCCACTTTGTTCAACCTTGCAATCTTTGGCCTTGCCGACGTTCTACCACATACAGTAAACCTTTCCATATATGCTGACGACATATGCATATGGGCATCGGCAGTTACACGTCTCCAAGTGCGTGCACGGCTCCAAAAAGCAGTGACCCTAACATCATCGTACCTGCGTGCGCAAGGCCTCAGCATTTCGACCGAGAAGTGCGCCTTAGTCGCCTTTACCCGCAAGCCCATGACCTGGTACCCCATTTCTATTGACCACCAACCAATTTCCTACGCAAAAACTCACCGATTCCTAGGCGTTATTATAGACAGAGACCTTTCATGGAGCCCCCACATCACATACTTGAAGAAGAGGCTTACTTCTATCTCCCATATATTAAGGTTTCTTGCCGGTAAAACGTGGGGCACATCCGTGGCATCTATGCTTCAACTATACAGGACGCTCTTCCTAGGATACTTGCGATACAGCACACCAGTGCTGTCCAATGCTAGCAAAACTAACATCCATGTCCTACAGAGCATTCAAGGCCAAGCCCTACGAACATGGCTGGGGCTACCTCGAAATGCTTCAACCGTGGCAACAATTGCCACCGCGAGAGACCACCCAATAAGGACCTATATAGATATCGACGCACTCCGGGTGCATGTTCGCCATATATCCAGAGTCCCTGACCACCATCTCGCTCGCTTGCCTGAGAAAAGACCCAAGGCAGCGTTCTCCAGATCAGTTGCGGCTAACCGGCACTCTTTGTCTTTGAGGCACTCACCCTAAACAAGCACGCCATCCCCTATGTGGTGCTTGAAGAAGCCTCCAGTGTACCTTGCTGTTCCAGGAATAGTGAAGAAAGCTAGCCTGACCACCGCGGCTCTCAAGCAGATCACATTGGAACTTCGGCATTGTTCATACGCTAACCGAATTCATGTTTACACGGATGGTTCCGTCTCGGAAAATTCTACAGGCGCCGTTGTTCTACCATCTCAATCGGTCGTCATCAAGTTTAAGGCTTCACATGTAACGACATCTACAGGTTCTGAACTGGCCGCCCTTCGCGCTGCTGTCGAATACATTGAAAAAGAACCGCCCAACAAATGGGCAATATTTTGTGACTCGAAAGCAGCCCTCCAGAGCTTGCGAAGTTTACGACGTGGCAATTATGAACAGCTGGTGTCACAAATCAACGAAACCTGCAATTACGCTTCTGAACGAGGACATGATATCATATTTCAGTGGCTGCCGGGACATTGTGGCATCGTTGGTAATCACCTCGCCGATGATGCTGCCCGACGTGCCCAGGCTGGCTCACCGACACTCCTTATACCTTTATCCAGAGTCGACGCTGCAAGAGAGCTTCGCAGTCTCGCTCGTACAATCACGTTAGATTGCTGGCATACACCACAGAACTCTAAGTGTCGTTTACACAGCCTCGACCCATCACTGAACCTTACATTACCAGCGAACCTTCCACGTGACGCAACACTGCTGTGTCGGCTGTGGGTAGGAGTAGCATTCACCAACTCCTACAGCTATCGTATTGGAATGGCAGATTCACCAATGTGCGCTAAGTGGAAGTGTGAAGAGACCATCAGTCACCTTCTGTGCCACTGTTCTCGCTTCGATAATCAACGTGCGACTCTCCAGTGTGCCTTGAATAGACTGGATGACAGGCCATTTACGGAAGCGAAGATCTTGGGAGCCTGGCCTCACAGCTCATTGGCCCAGAAAGCAGTTCGAGCGCTTTGTCGCTACCTGAGGGCAACAGACTTGAGTGCCCGACTATAGACATCCTACACCTAAGTTCTCTCTCTCTCCCTCTTTCACTCCCCATTCCCCTCCCCACGTGTAGGGTAGCAAACTGGACTCAGTCTGGTTAACCTCCCTGCCTTTCCGTCTTCCCTTCTCTCTCTCTCTCTCTAGCGCTAAGATACGCATTTAAAGGGAAGCCCTAAAGGCAATTCCTTACTGCGGCTTCCCGGATAATCTTCTTTACCGCACCGCTTTGGCAATAACGAATTGTGTAGGAGTGCTTTCCTCCTTACTTGTAAAGCACTTGCAAGGCTACGAAATATCGTGCGTGCGTCGAGCGAAGCAGCATGCTACGAGTCCTTGTAAGGCCTCAACCCATGCGTGGCATCTGAACCTATGCCGATTCTGTCCAATAGTATGCTACAAACATATCAGACAGACATGAGGTTTGATATTTGCATTAAGGGAAATTCTGAGCCAACTGACGACCGGAAGGGGCCGTGGGTACACCGGCAAGCCTCCGAGATTAAGGTTAAACTGCTTCAATTATTGGAATTATCAAAGCTAACAACACGTTCACGGTTTCTTTTTTTTTTGCTTAGCCGCACAATAGTTCTCTTGCTGATAATCAGCTATATTTTAGGCGAAATTTTTATCTAGTTTCAAGAAGTAAATCTGTAGCTGTGTCCCTAAGCCTGTGGTAAGAATATTTTTCCTAGCTAATGTCAAGTACGATTGTTAACGGCAGCATCAATGAGCAGTTGCACCTTAGCTCTCAGTTTGCAGAATCAACAGCTATTTTCAATCAATCACACATTATTATGAATACAAGAGCAGGGACGCATAGGGGTATATCCAGAAGCAGATAACAAGATTAGAAACCACAGATATAAGAGCAAAGTAAGTATCATCATCATCAGCCTGGTTACGCCCACTGCAGGACAAAGGCCTCTCCCATACTTCTCCAACTACCCCGGTCATGTACTAATTGTGGCCATATTGTCCCTTCAAACTTCTTAACCTGATCCGCCCACCTAACTTTCTGCCGCCCTCTGCTACGCTTCCCTTCCCTTGGAATCCATTCCGTAACTCTTAATGACCATCGGTTATCTTCCCTCCTCATTACGTGTCTTGCCCATGCCCATTTCTTTTTCTTGATTTCAACTAAGATATCATTAACTCGCGTTTGCTCCCTCACCCAATCTGTTCTTTTCTTATCCCTTAACGTTACACCTATCATTCTTCTTTCCATAGCTCATTGCGTCGTCCTCAATTTAAGTAAAACCCTTTCCTAAGCCTCCAGGTTTCGGCCCAGTACGTGAGTACTGGTAAGACACAGCTGTTATAAACTTTTCTCTTGAGGGATAATGGCAATCTGCTGTTCATGATCTGAGAATGCCTGCCAAATGTACCCCCAGCCCTTTCTTATTCTTCTGATTATTTCAGTCTCATGATCCGGATCCGCAGTCACTATCTGTCCTAAGAAAATGTATTCCCTTACCACTTCCAGCGCCTCACTACCTATCGTAAACTGCTGTTCTCTTCCGAGACTGTTAAACATTACTTTAGTTTTCTGCAGATTAATTTTTAGACCCACCCTTCGGCTTTGCCTCACCAGGTCAGTGAGCATGCATTGCAGTTGGTCCCCTGAGTTACTAAGCAAGGCAATATAATCAGCGAATCGCAAGTTACTAAGGTATTCTCCATTAACTCTTATCCCCAATTCTTCCCAATCCAGGTCTCTGAATACCTCCTGTAAGCACGCTGTGAATAGCAGTGGAGAGATCGTATCTCCCTGCCTGACGCCTTTCTTTATTGGGATTTTGTTGCTTTCTTTATGGAGGCCCACGGTGGCTGTGGAGCCGCTATAGATATCTTTCAGTATTTTTACATACGGCTCGTCTACACCCTGATTCCGCAATGCCTCCATGACTGCTGAGGTTTCGACTGAATCAAACGCTTTCTCGTAATCAATGAAAGCTATTATAAAGGTTGGTTACACTCCGCACATTTTTCTATCACCTGATTGATAGTGTGAATATGGTCTATTGTTGAGTAGCCATTACGGAATCCTGCCTGGTCCTTTGGTTGACGGCAGTCTAAGGTGTTCCTGATTCTATTTGCAATCACCTTAGTGAATACTTTGTAGGTAACGGACAGTAAGCTGATCAGTCTGTAATTTTTCAAGTCTTTGGCGTCCCCTTTCTTATGGATTAGGATTATGTTAGCGTTTTTCCAAGATTCCGGTACGCTCGAAGTCATGAGGCATTGCGTATACAGGGTGGCCAGTTTTTCTAGAACAATCTGCCCACCATCCTTCAACAAATCTGCTGTTACCTGATCCTCCCCAGCTGCCTCCCCCCTTTGCGTAGCTGCCAAAGCTTTCTTTACTTCTTCCGGCGTTACCTGTGGCATTTCGAATTCCTCTAGACTATTCTCTCTCCCATTATCGTCGTGGGTACCACTGGTACGGTATAAATCTCTATAGAACTCCTCAGCCACTTGAACTATCTCATCCATATAAGTAATGATATTGCCGGCTTTGTCTCTTAACGCATGCATCTGATTCTTGCCAATTCCTAGGGCCCTATAACGTAAAACTATTCCAATATGTTTCTATTCCAATTTACTGACGTCAAATTTACGTAACCACCGACGCAAGCACCGGGCGGTCACCCGCAGGGTTGTCTGAACAGACCAATCAAACGCTCTTCTCGTTCATAGGACGTCACTTATGTTTGCTTGAAAAACGAATAATATTGCCTACACTGAGCCGCTTGTCGCATCTAATTGGCTGGCAAGAGGCGAGGAGAACGCTCAAGTGGAGAGGGATTCAAAGGGCAGAGCCAGTGCACTGAAAATGGTAACCGGATGAAGGGGGTGGTGCCGGCGTCTGCGATTGGTCAGCTTTCCCTTACTTAGCTTGTGGTGGCTGGTCGAAAATCACGGCGGCATGCAACGGAAGCTTAAGAATGACGCTAAAACTGACCCTCAGCAATGAAGAGTTGGCAGAATGAGGTAGTAAACGTGCCGAAAGTGCTTGAAAACTTTACACGGTCACGCAAGAAGTTTTATTATACGCAACTACACCTATGCTCTCCGGCACGTGCGAGTAGTCAGCGTCTCAGCGATCGGCGGCAGCCATCTTTTATTCCTTTCGGAACGGGGCAGCCTGCGGCTATTCCGAAAGAAATTCAGTTTTGTTCGGCATATTAATGCATCCTGATCGCGTACACGTCACTTTGACGAGGTGAGTTTGTGCGGTTTTGTGACGTCGCGCGACAGGCAGGTGAAGTGGGTGCAGCCCGAAAACTTTTTACCAATAACCGAGGGCTAATGGCGAAAAGGGGTCGAATCATAAATAACTGTGTTTCTTTTTTCTGTCAAATCATGCATAATCAGTGTGTACACATCATTTTGTTACGGTTTTTGTGACGTCGCGTGACAGACAGGTGAAGTGGAGGGTGGTCGAAAAAAGTTTTTGACCAATCGCGGAGGGCTGATACCAGAATTGGAATAGAAAAGTTTGGAATAGTTTTACGTTATAGCGTCCCTAGTTTCTTCTTCACTGCTTTTAGGCTTCCTCCGTTCCTGAGAGCATGTTCGATTCTATCCATATTATACTTCCTTATGTCAGCTGTCTTACGCTTGTTGATCAACTTCGAAAGTTCTGCCAGTTCTATTCTAGCTGTAGGGTTGGAGGTTTTCATACATTGGCGTTTCTTGATTAGATCTTTCGTCTCCTGCGATAGCTTACTGGCATCCGGTCTAGCGGAGTTACCACCGACTTCTATTGCACACTCCTTAATGATGCCCACAAGATTGTCATTCATTGCTTCAACACTAAGGTCCTCTTCCTGAGTTAAAGCCGAATACCTGTTCTGTAGCTTGATCTGGAATTCCTCTATTTTCCCTCTTACCGCTAACTCATTTATCGGCTTCTTATGTACCAGTTTCTTCCGTTCCCTCCTCAGGTCTAGGCTAATTCTAGTTCTTACCATCCTATGGTCACTGCAGCGCACCTTGCTGAGCACGTCCACATCTTGTATGATACCAGGGTTAGCGCAGAGTATGAAGTCTATTTCATTTCTAGTCTCGCCGTTCGGGCTCCTCCACGTCCACTTTCGGCTATCCCGCTTGCGGAAGAAGGTATTCATTATCCGCATATTATTCTGTTCCGCAAACTCTACTAATAGCTCTCCCCTGCTATTCCTAGTGCCTATGCCATATTCCCCCACTGCCTTGTCTCCAGCCTGCTTCTTACCTACCTTGGCATTTAAGTCGCCCATCAGTATAGTGTATTTTGTCTTGACTTTACCCATCGCCGATTCCACGTCTTCATAGAAGCTTTCGACTTCCTGGTCATCATGACTGGATGTAGGGGCGTAGACCTGTATAACCTTCATTTTGTGCCTCTTATTAAGTTTCACAACAAGATCTACCACCCTCTCGTTAATGCTATAGAATTGCTGTATGTTGCCAGCTATATTCTTATTAATCAGGAATCCGACTCCTAGTTCTCGTCTCTCCGCTAAACCCCGATAGCACAGGACGTGCCCGCTTTTTAGCACTGTGCATGCTTCTTTTGACCTCCTAACTTCACTGAGCCCTATTATATCCGATTTACTGCCCTCTAGTTCCTCCAATAGCACTGATAGACTCGCCTCACTAGATAACGTTCCAGCGTTAAACGTTGCCAGGTTCAAAGTAAGTATTGCAGACGACAAATAATCAACGCTAAACGCAAGGATTTAGCAGTTAGAAAAACATCGTCACGTTTAGCGGTGAGCGCGAAAATTTCATCACGTTCACGGTTAGTCCACGCAACCATTCTGGCACTATAACCGCATGTGTTGGGCTCAAATCTCCTGAGGTCCCATTAAGTAAACTCATTTCTATAACTTGGCGATTTGTTAGAAACCCCTGCAGCCTTTTCTTCTTGAATAACATTCCATTTTCTCTATTTCTGTCAATGAAATTCAACAGCTAGAGCCAAAGTTTTTGCCCCTGTTACCTTTTTATGCTGCTAGATGTAATGTTCCAAGATATTCTGCCCAAGGACGCACCAGTCATCAAATTCTCACTTCCGTTTGACTTCGCGAACTTTTATTGCGATAGCAACTATATGGACACTCCAAGCGCATTTCTGCTGTCGCCGTCGCCGTCGCCGTCGCTGTGAGGTCCTGTATAAAGCCCGAGGGCGATAACACCGTCGCCGCGCGCACTACGCTGTAAGTGTCACTGAGAGCGCGCGAGTGAAAGCTTGCGAGGGGAGACGACGATCGCGGCTCAATCTCGCCAACGCGAAAGGAACGGAAGCGGAGAGGAAAGGAGCCGTCTTCCGTGGCGCGCCAGGAACCCAATGTTGAGTGGCACCGGGTGGAGGCATGAGAAGGGGGGGCGGGGTCTACTCCGGCTGCAACTGCGCACCTGGCGGCTGCGCGCGGTCGCGTGACCGTATCTTGAGCGAGGTCTGCGTTGGGGGCACAGCCTAGGTGCGTTGGCGGCTCGTAGCTTTGTGCTTGCTCTCTGTTCTCGGCGCCCACTTCTTGTCGAAGCGATATGGAGCACGAACATCACTTCGCTCGCTGCTTCCCCCGCGTTTGGACAGCGAGTGTCAGCGGTTATAGTGTGATGCGTTCATGTGTGCTATGCGCGCTGACGCCATGCTTGTTAATTTAGTTACCAAGCGAATGTTTGCAAGTTGATACGGCCGATAAAAGTACTATCCTTACTTCGTATGGCTGTCTATAATTTGCTCTCGCAATCTATGCTTCGCCTATGGGGCGAAACTGCGACTTTTTTATTGTACACAAAGCCCGTCCTTTCTTAATTCGGACCTTTGCCCTGAATGAGGACAACAGGAGGAGCTTAACACTTAAGGTTTTTTTTTCTTTGTTACACACGCTTCACCGATATTTGGAACCCCGCTCTACGGCGTTGCACCGCTGAGTACGAAGCCGCGGGTTCGACCCAGGCCACGGCGGCCGTATACCGATGGGGGCGGAATGTAAAAAAAAAAGCTCGCGTAACGAGCGTCCCTATATGGGTGCACGTTCAAGAACCCTGGGTGGTCAAAATTAATCTCGAGTCCCTCACTACCGCGTGCCTCATAATCATAATGGGGTTTTAGCCAACCGGCCTCAGTCCTGGTTAACCTCCCTCATCATCATCATCATCATCAGCCTAGTTACGCCCACTGCAGGGCAAAGGCCTCTCCCATACTTCTCCAACTACCCCGGTCATGTACTAATTGTGGCCATGTTGTCCCTGCAAACGTCTTAATGTCATCCGCCCACCTAACTTTCTGCCGCCCCCTGCTACGCATCCCTTCCCTTGGAATCCAGTCCGTAACCCTTAGTGACCATCGGTTATCTTCCCTCCTCATTACATGTCCGGCCCATGCCCATTTCTTTTTCTTGATTTCAACTAAGATGTCGTTTACCCGCGTTTGTTGCCTCACCCAATCTGCTCTTTTCTTATCCCTTAATGTCACACCCATCATTCTTCTTTCCATAGCTCGTTGCGTCGTCCTCAATTTCAGCAGAACCCTTTTCGTAAGTCTCCAGGTTTCTGCCCCATATGTGAGTACTGGTAACACACAGCTGTTATACACTTTCCTTTTGAGGGATAGTGGCATCCTGCTGTTCATGATTTGAGAATGCCTGCCAAACGCACCCCAGTCCTTTCTTATTCTTCTGGTTATTTCAGCCTCATGATCCGGATCCGTGGTCACTACCTGCCCTAAGTAGATGTAGTCCCTTACCCCTTCCAGTGCTTCGCTACCTATCGTAAACTGCTGTTCTCTTCCGAGCCTGTTAAACATTACTTTAGTTTTCTGCAGATTAATTTTCAGACCCACCCTTCTGCTTTGCCTCTCCAGGTCAGTGAGCATGCATTGCAATTGGTCTCCTGAGTTACTAAGCAAGGCAATATCATCAGCGAATCGCAAGTTGCTAAGGTATTCTCCATCAACTTTTATCCCCAATTCTTCCCACTCCAGGCCTCTGAATACCTCCTGTAAACATGCTGTGAATAGCATTGGAGATATCGTATCTCCCTGTCTGACGCCTTTCTTTATAGGGATTTTGTTGCTTTCTTTGTGGAGGACTACGGTGGCTGTGGAGCCGCTATAGATATCTTCCAGTATCTTTACATATGGCTCATCTACACCCTGATTCCGTAATGCCTCCATAACTGCTGAGGTTTCGACTGAATCAAACGCTTTCTCGTAATCAATGAAAGCTATATATAACGGTTGGTTATATTCTGCACATTTCTCTATCACTTGATTGATAGTGTGAATATGGTCTATTGTTGAGTAGCCTTTACGGAATCCTGCCTGGTCCTTTGGTTGACAGAAGTCTAAGGTGTTCCTGATTCTATTTACGATTACCTTAGTAAATACTTTGTAGGCAACGGACAGTAAGCTGATCGGTCTATAATTTTTCAAGTCTTTGGCGTCCCCTTTCTTATGGATTAGGATTATGTTAGCGTTCTTCCAAGATTCCGGTACGCTCGAGGCTATGAGGCATTGCGTATACAGGGTGGCCAGTTTCTCTAGAACAATCTGACCACCATCCTTCAACAAATCTGCTGTTACCTGATCCTCCCCAGCTGCCTTCCCCCTTTGCATAGCTCCTAAGGCTTTCTTTACTTCTTCTGGCGTTACCTGTGGGATTTCGAATTCCTCTAGGCTATTCTCTCTTCCACTATCGTCGTGGGTGCCACTGGTACTGTATAAATCTCTATAGAACTCCTCAGCCACTTGAACTATCTCATCCATATTAGTAACGATATTACCTGCTTTGTCTCTTAACGCACAATCTGATTCTAGCCTATTCCTAGTTTCTTCTTCACTGTTTTTAGGCTTCCTCCGTTCCTGAGAGCCTGTTCAATTCTATCCATATTATAGTTCCTGATGTCCGCTGTCTTACGCTTGTTGATTAACTTAGAAAGTTCTGCCAGTTCTATTCTAGCTGTAGGGTTAGAGGCTTTCATACATTGGCGTTTCTTGATCAGATCTTTCGTCTCCTGCGATAGCTTACTGGTTTCCTGTCTAACGGAGTTACCACCGACTTCTATTGCGCACTCCTTAATGGTTCCCATGAGATAGTCGTTCATTGCTTCAACACTAAGGTCCTCTTCCTGAGTTAAAGCCGAATACCTGTTCTGTAGCTTGATCCGGAATTCCTCTAGTTTCCCTCTTACCGCTAACTCATTGATTGGCTTCTTGTGTACCAGTTTCTTCCGTTCCCTCCTCAAGTCTAGGCTAATTCGAGTTCTTACCATCCTATGGTCACTGCAGCGTACCTTGCCGAGTACGTCTACATCTTGTATGATGCCAGGGTTCGCGCAGAGTATGAAGTCGATTTCATTTCTAGTCTCACCATTCGGGCTCCTCCACGTCCACTTTCGACTAACCCGCTTGCGGAAAAAGGTGTTCATTATCCGCATATTATTCTGTTCTGCAAACTCTACTAATAATTCTCCTCTGCTATTCCTAGAGCCTATGCCATATTCCCCCACTGACTTGTCTCCAGCCTGCTTCTTGCCTACCCTGGCATTGAAGTCGCCCATCAGTATAGTGTATTTTGTTTTGACTTTACGCATCGCCGATTCCACGTCTTCATAAAAGCTTTCGACTTCCTGGTCATCATGACTGCATGTAGGGGCATAGACTTGTACCACCTTCCCTTCCTACCTCCCTACTTTCCCTTTATCATTTGCTCTCTCTCTCTCTCTCTCTCGGCACGTAAAACTCCGGAATCTTTTCTGATCTCTTATCCATGATTAGCGGTCACATAAGGTTTGGTACTCGGCGCCCGCTACTTGGAAAGTGTACTGCTACATTCAAAAACGGTAGTTGAGCGCTGCTGAAATCCACTCAAGCCTATCTTGAAAGTTCGCATTCAGAATTTGCACTACAGCATTTGATACATACCGCTGTTTTCAGTTACGAAACGGCTGAGTGCGAATGTCGCAAATCCGCTTTCAAGAAAAAAAAAAGGAGTAAGTGGCGAAGGTAGAAGCAGGCAGCCGTGCAGCAGACGGCACACTCCATGCACCGACGAACACGGCGCATGTTCGTGAAACGACGTGTTCCCAGTTCTTCTTCGTAACTTTTTATAACGGCTTCGACGAGTTTACATATTTTCGGCTTTTCACCGCAGCTTGCACCTCCCTCTTTAGCGGAAGTGTTTCAAAAGCAAGGTTAATCGTCTGCTTGTGGTCTTACATCACTTTCAACAGGCAAAATAACAATCGCTTCAACCGAAAATGCTGATGCCTGAGATGCTCTCACAGCATGTTCCGCAAACGCCTTCTTGAAAATCGCACAGGCAGGTTCTGTGATTGTGAAATATTATGAAACGTATACAATAAAAACTAAGACTTGGCTCTCAAAAAGCCTGCTGCCTTTCGTGAGAAAAAAGAAAAAAGCCCGCCCCCCCCCAACCCTCGGGAAAACACATGACGCAATGCTGCCGCTTACAGGTGACGCCGATTAAATGAACATACTCGATATCTTCGTGTATGACAACTACTATTTTAGAAAACCCCGTAGAACTAGCTCTACTTCTAAACGCCGCTATGCAGATGTGACTTTCTTAATGGTATTGTTTATTGTGATGAAAAATTATAGTACTCGTACCTTCCTCGTCGTCTTCCACAGAGGAGGAAGCGGTGTGCACGAGATCAACGACCGCAATGACGATCGGCGCCATAATTGAAGTTGACGCTGTATTTGGTATCCACACGGAGAGCGCCATGGTCACCAGCATAAATCCAAGCAGTAGTCTGAAATATTGGGAAATTAAATATGCAAATGAACATTTCTTGCCGCTGTTAGCGCCGATGTCCCACTGCACGACAACAGTACGGCTCGCATTCACGAAGGTTGGACGCAAGCAGACCCAACAGGAACGAGTGACAAACGGCGAGTAAGAACGAAAAGTGTTGCGAATTGTTATCACCTTTGTTGTTAATATATCTTAAGGCCCCCGCAAGACGAAGGCCTCTCCAGGCGACGTTTATAAACCCTGTCAAGTCAGCCAAACCTACCTGGTTCCGCGTTATTGGTATTGTTTGCAATTTTATGTTAATTTATTTGTTTGTTGAGTGTGTGTGTTATGTTTCTTTCACTTTGAGTAAATGTTAAAGCTCCCGTTCTCTCTGTTTTTTTTTTCGCGATTTTGCTGTTCTCTCGTTTAGCGCCTTTTTATTGTGGGTTTGTCTGGCTACCATTGTGTAATAGCGCACTTTTCAGTCGCCAGACTTTTCATACTGCTACAACAACAACAACAACAACGACTTTATTCCTTCCAATTTCTTAATCATATCATGGCACCTAGCCTTTGGCAGCCTTCGGTTGCATTTCCCTTGCATTAGCACCCATTGTAGGACTCTAATAGACCACCAGTTTCTGATTTACGTGGCGTTGCTTTTCTACCTTTTAATATCAACTAGAATATTCGGACCCGCCGTGGTAGCTCAATGGCTATGGTGTTGGGCTGCTGAGCACGAGGTCGCGGGATGGAATCCCGGCCACGGCGGCCGCATTTCGATAGGCGCGAAATGCGAAAACACCCGTGTACTTAGATTTAGGTGCACGTTAAAGAACCCAAGGTGGTCGAAATTCCCGGAGTCCTCCACTACGGCGTGCCTCATAATCAGAAAGTGGTTTTGGCCCGTAAAACACCACAATTTAACTTTTTTAACTAGAATATCAGTACAGTATGCTGCCGCCTTTCTATACCCTACGTTACACATATAATTGACAGTTATATTTCTGGTTGTGCAGTTCTTATGACGTCTTCCAAAGTTCGGCTCCATACTAACTGGCCAGAATCTAGTTCCGTCATATCGATTTGAACGCAAGTACGTAGATCCAGTTCTGAACATGTCATCCGAGTTTACAATTGCGGAATTTTTTTGTTGTAGGAAACATGGCCGTGGGTCTTCCGTTGCCTGAATTCTGGGTGGACGTTCTCAGGGATCGATAGGTGGTGATGGCGCTATTGTTTGCCAAGCTTGCTTTCACAATCACGTCGTTCGCGTACAGCGCTGTCAAACAAAAGTAAAATCCTAACGTAAGGTACGTAGGTACGAAGGCAGGCCGGCGTCTGTGATCGACACAAGGTGCGGCCAGGAGCGTCCGCGCAAGACATTTTTGGCACGACTTCATGCGTGCGCAAGTCGTCCACAGTTCTACGAATTTGTGTTTACGTCACGACCAGCCATAAGTGGTCCTTGGAACGGAAATGCTTACGCAAAAGAAACAGGCTTTTCTTATGGAAAACTTCACGCAATCTGGCAGCGTTGCGCGGCAGTCAGGACACTTATCTGGAACTCATGAGACGCACGTCTCGGATTGCGCTGGCGACATTCGCCGTAACACGTGGCACGAAACCAGCTTTATATGACCATGTGCGGCCACGTTTATGAGATGTAATGTCGCCTCTCGCCTTCCTGGTTGCCTACGGTGATTTGACAGCTGCTTTGACCGTCAGGAGCGCGTTCAAGAAGAGCGTCTTCCCATTCCTACGGTATTAGCAAAGTCGAAGGTAGTCTTTCCTAATCACTTGTGCGATTCCGACATTGAAAATCATGTATGTGCGACGAATCTCCACAAATATTCCCAACGAGCAAAAGCAAAAAAAAAAGCTGCACTGAACTGTTTCAAACGTTTATATGTAATTCTGTCCGACCAACTATCGAAATGGAAAGTAACTGCCGAAGAAACGAGAGAGAAAAACGGTCTTTGGCCGCAAGCAAACTCAAAACGTGTTCCCTCGTTTCTTTTCATCTTTTAAGAAATAGCATCATCGCGTGATATGCTTGATAAAGGTGCGCAGGGTGTGAGCCTTGTGATCATGTTCTTATGTTCAGTGGCAAAGGTATTACGGTGAGGTTGTCAAATTGTGCTATTTTTGTATGAAAGGGAGTTAGTTCACCACTGCATAAGGAAACATATTGTCTGCAAAATTTTCCACGCTTTTTCCATTGCAGCCGCACTTAATGTTTATTAGCTCTGTCAATGGTTCAGAATGTATCGAGAGCATTCCTGGAGTTCGAGTCGACGCAACTCCAGGAATGCGAGTCGACTCCAGGAACGCAAGTCGACTCGAACTGTTCGAACTGTTCGAAACGACTTGAAGAATTGTTCCCACCTTTAACTAGTGGCCGCAGCTAGCGGCCTTTTTTTTTCTTCTTTGTTTCTTTTTCTTTTATGCCGCGATATCAGCTTCCCACACTGTAGGGCAGAAAATCTGACGCGTCTGCTTAACCTCCCTACCTCTCCTTGCTTCTATCGTTCCCTTTGAGGTCTGGGATCAGTTGTTCCATGTGGGAAGCTTTCAACTGCATTTTAATACAAGACGCCACTAACTGACCAAAATGTAATGTGTATGCTTCAGACACAGGAATATATACAACATTGCGGTTATGTTTCTTGAACATAGCAGTTTGACGGTGCCTCACGGCGTTTTCATCTAGTTGGTTCAGTCCCGTAAGAACTTTCTTGTTCCCCTACTCAGAAAACGGTTAACTGTAATCATGGCAGTGTACGTTATACGGCAAGGAAATGTTGTACTCACCTCAGATTGCTTGTTCCTATTCCGAGTAATGATTTCAGCGCTATCCTCTTGTGTAGGTTGCTCGTCTCTACAGCCCCAGCCATGATGAGAGAGCACAGCATGACCATGCCAATTTCCTGCATGTGTACGCGATCGCGTAATAATGAAATCAGCGCGATTCGTTCATGTCCTGCTCATTTTCCTGGTGGATCACCAGACTCGTCGCTCAAAACTCTTGCCGTCTCCCCCGCGCTTTTCTTTTTCGTAGAGAAGGCAGAGAACGTTGGCAACTTAAGAGGAAGCTCTAGCTCGGCAACTCCGATGCGCCCTATTCAAATGCACGTCAAACGCTGAAATGCTCTTCTCAGAAAAGCCCCGAATGAAGTGAAATTTACGGGAAGAAAAGAAATAGGAAAGATTTGCTGCATTCGAGAAATAAACATAATTCTATAGTAACTGTAGAAAGCGAAATTTCGATTTAGGATCTGACTTCTTTATAAAAATTGCCTAAAACTGGTAAGCTTGAAAAAGAAAATAGAATCAAGAAGTTTAAATATTTGTAGTGCTGCACCGAAAACAGAGGCCGCAGTTTCGTCAACTGGAACCGCTAGAGCATCTAAAGCGCAGAAATTTGGTGCATTGATTTACAGCTTACGTGGATTCGGCGTAATGCTTACAAGAGTTTTGCAGAAATCCTATTCGCAAATTAGTAAGTTTACAGAGGTGTATAATATATCTATATTGTGAGCTATATATGCATTATTAAGTGCAGTTTTCTGAATTCTAATATTGTTTCTTTATTTCTAAACTAGGAGTTGTAAACTTCATAGTTTCGTTTATGCAAATTTTATCGTTCTAAACAGTTTTTATAAAACAATCGGTAGCCTAAACCGAACATCCGCTTCCAGCATTCACTAGATTCTAAGTTATCTTGAAATGTAACAAATCTCATAAAACTTAGGGAAGCGGTTGTCAAGAAAGGCTATTTTCACTTTTCCACGTATTTAGATAGGAGCCCCCAAGCTAAAGCTTCCTCTTTACCCTTACCTCTAAAATTTATTTTTATTTGCAGCTGAGCCATGAAACATCAGCAGAGTGCAGCAACTTGGCCGGGTAAACACTGCGACAACAGCCGCCTCTCATAGTTACTGACACCGCTATCTTCTAAAGAACAAGCTGTTTGCAACGCGCAGAACATCGTCTTAATCGCGACCCTATTACTCGTTGTCTGCGAAATACACGCAAAGACGCTGCCGTTCAAAGTATGAGTAGCGCGTACAACTCATCACCAATTGAGAAGATCACAACTGCATAATAGCCGAGGGGTTAAGATCATCCGGTTAAAAAGTTAACATTGCCGGAGAGGCGTCAGCTGGATCCCACAATGGCGGTGGTGGGTGGCAATGTTGTTTCTCGCCATATGGAGAAAGTGAAGACGAGAATTTGCAGGTGATTTGACGATGACGGTATATGGTGGTGGTGGTGGTGTTGAAGGCGGGGTTAGCCTGGCATACATAGCCGGCAATTGTTCCGCCTGATCCTCCTTCGAGTTGAGATCAGGGGCATGTCACCAGGTGTCGATGAGCCCCATGTCTCGCAGGAAGGCTATCAGCAGTCGTTGCGCTCTCTTCCTGAATGCCGCGGGCCCTCCGGGGAAAACAACGTCTTCAAAGGTCCTGTGCGTAAGACCACTCTTTTGTAGCGGCGACGGAGTAACGACCTTACAAATCCCGTATACGAGTAAAAAGAATCATTTCTCGTCTCATTTCCTGAGCTTCATTGTCTCCTGGCTTTATGTGGTTGTCACAGAAGCTTTTGTATATTTGTTCTGGTCTGCAGATTCAGCGCGAACTATATGACGGTCAGAAAGCAGCTTTTCGCTTCTAGAAAAGGAAATGGCTGCAGGCAATAAACCATTGCTTCCTGTGTGTCTATTGATAAAAGACTGATACAGTTGCTCGCAATTTATGTTTCTCCAGCCGGATCATTCTATTGCGATAGCAATTATGTTCACATCCAACTGACGACTTCGCGCGGTCGCTCGGCCGTATCTTGAGAGCCATTTTCGTTGGGGGCAGAGTCTAGGTGCGTCGGCGGCCCGTAGCTTTGTGTGTGCTGTGTGTTCTCGGAGCTCCCTTTTCGTTGAAGCCGATAAACAGCCCGAATGTCATTTCGCTCGCTGCTGCTGCCGCTTTTCCTCACGCCAGCGTTGTGACAGCGAGTTCCCGCGGTCATCGAGTCAGATGTGTTCATGTTTGCGTGTGCGTGCATGACACCATGCTTGTTAACTTAGTTGGCGTGCCTATGTTTACAAGTTCATACGGCCGATAAAACTACTAACCTTACTTCGTATAGCGGTCTAATAATTGCTATCGCAATCAATGCTTCGCTTTGCAGGTGAAACTGCGACTTTTTTTGTTGATTGCCTGGCTCAACAATACAGAACTGACTTGGCGTTAACTCAGAATCAGAACACATACATAACGTTTGCGCAAAATAAAACTTTGGAGATCTGAAAATATTTATCTACAGCTCAACTATACCTTGGCTACGTTAATGTTGTAAGTTATTTGACGCTTTCCAACCACTCAGTCACACATTTAGGGTTTCTTTCAGGTTCGGGCGAAACACTTCTACTTTCTCTTTTAAGTACGGCCTCGCCGAGTGGGCGTTGACGTCTTCATGTTGTGTTGCCCATGTGCTCCGCCATATGCTACGCAGGGCTAGACGCATGACAAGATCGAATGGGCTGCAACGTATATTGAAAAAAAAAAGAAATCTTTCTATTGATCCATATGGAATCCGTTTCTTGTCCGATCAGACTGATGATGGTGACGCGGAGTTTTCGCACAATAGTGCTTGGCAATTAGGGGAAAGCTTTGCGCATGCGTACTGTTTGGATCTGACTGCTGGTACGATCTGTTGGGAACTCGGCGCTGACGCCCGTGGTTGTACCTGGGTCGCAAGCCCCAAGGGTAGCGTTGGCCTGGCGGCCTGGGGTACAACTGGGAGCATCCGAAGGTCCCGGCAAAGCATGAGTCGACTGGTAACAACGAAACAACTTGTTTATTTTAACATCGCAAAGAGTTGGTGGTCAGGTTTGACCGAAGTAGAGAGACGGGAGAGCACTTCACTCAACAGAAGAAATCGGAGCCCTCTTTTTGGCGTCCGGGGGCAGCTGTTTTTATACTCTCGCAGTTGAGGGCAAGAAGGAACCCCTCAAAAGACGAGCACGTGAATGTACAATGGGCTAATGGTGACGCACACTGTCGTAGCGATGCCGTAGCACCATGTCGAGCACGATCTCGTAGCACCCTGTCGTGGCGCTGCCGGTCGGACACAATGACTGTAATGAGAAGATGGTCCCTGCTTTGGCATCGCCTGTTTCGGGCATAATGACTGGAACGAGATCCCTGCTTTGGCATCGCCTGTTTCGGGCCCAATAACTGGAATGAGATCCCTGCTTTGGCATCGCCTGTTTCGGGCACAATGACTGGAACGAGATCCCTGCTTTGGCATCGCCTGTTTCGGGCCCAATAACTGGAATGAGATCCCTGCTTTGGCATCGCCTGTTTCGGGCACAATGACTGGAATGCGAGGATGATCCCTAGGCGGTCGCATCGCCGCAGTCGCGCCTGGAAACACCTGGCGATGAGTGTTGCGGCGACGACGATCGGGCCAAAATGTCCGCCGCCCCGCCGCAGTCGCGCCGGCAAAACCACGTGTCGCAGGCGAAACGCAACAGACCGCCCCGCCGGGGGAAGGAGATCCCGATGGACAGGGGACTGCATCCGCTGTCCGGAGGGATGTCGCTCGATGATGCTCATAACCGAAGTCGGGCGTCCCTCGACGTTTCTTGAGCGCAGCGCACAGAGAAGGCCTTGTTCTCTTGTTCAGGTTCGCACGGGACACTGCAAAGTGACTTCGGGAGAGTTCACATTTTTGTTCTCGTTCCCGGCAAGCGTTAGAACTACGCTGAAACTCAACCGCTCAGTCAGCAAGCACGGCACAACCCTCACTAAGCCCTGCCAGGCTCTTTCCCCTTTTTATACCACTGCCTAGTTCCTTACAGTAGTCTAGCATCACTCAGAACGCGTCCACAAATTGAAAAATTGCACTAGAAAGCATATCATCACTTTGAAACACTAAACAAAAGCAATATGTTAAAAAAAAAATCCTGCCTCAGGAAGAAAAACATCAGTGACAAACAATTTTGAGGCTGATTCCTACGTTAGGGGCTTCGACTTAAGCCATCGGCGTTACCGTTGAGACTCCCCTTTTTGTAACGCACCTCAAAGGAATATTGTTGTAAAGCGAGGCTCCAGCGCAGGAGGCGGCCATTTTTGGGAGAGATGGTCTGCAGCCATTGGAGAGGGCAGTGATCCGTCTCAATGATAAACCTCGAGCCGGCTAGATAGCATGACAATTTCTGAACGGCCCACACGAGACATGCACACTCTTTCTCGGTGGCGCTATACGCCTGCTCACGACTGGTCAGCTTACGACTAGCATACAGGACGGGGTGTTCTACTTCTCCATTTTCCCGTTGGCACAGTACAACGCCCATGCCTCGCTCACTAGCATCGCACTGAACAATGAACTCTTTTGTATAGTCTGGCGATCGTAGCACAGGCTGGCTTGTTAGGGCACTCTTTAGGGCGCTAAAAGCTCTTTCCTTGGTCTCGTCCCAGACGACTGTTTGAGGCTCTGTCTTTCTTAGAGCATCCGTCAGGGGAGCCGCGATATCAGAGTACCTAGGGATGTACCTCTGATAGTAGCCGGCGACACCCAAGAACGACCGAATATCGGTCTTTGTGCGCGGTTGCGGAAAGTCTCGCACAGCGGCCACTTTTATTTCAGAGGGGCGGCGACGACCCTGACCAATCACGTGACCGAGGTAGACAACCTCGGCCTGTGCTAACTGGCACTTAGGAGCCTTGACTGTCAAGCCTGCTTCGCGCAGGCGGGTTAGCACTGCCCGCAAGTGTGCCATATGCTCAGACCAGGATGCGGAGAATATCGCTACGTCGTCTAGATACGGTAAAGCGAATTCTTGCTGTCCCCGCAACACTTTATCCATGAGACTTGAAAAACAGTATGGCGCGTTCTTCAAACCAAAACTCAACACTTTAGGACGGAATGTTCCCATTGGTGAAATGAACGCCGCATACCTACTAGCCTCTTCTGTAAGTGGAACCTGCCAATAACCCCTGACAAGATCTAGGGTGGAAATAAACTGAGCGCTACTAACTTTCTCAAGGCGCTCCTCGATGTTAGGGATCGGATAAATTTGATCCTTAGTGATGGAATTAAGCCTGCGGTAGTCGACGCAAGGACGAGGTTCCTTGCCCGGTACCTCAACTAAAATCAAAGGGGAGGTATAATCACTCTCACCTGCCTCAATAACACCGAGCTGTAGCATTTTCTTTACCTCAGCCTCCATAATATCGCTCTGGCGGGGTGACACCCGATACGCCTTGGATCGTACTGGCTCTGTGGAGGTAAGTTCTATATCATGAGTAAGTACAGAAGTCCTACCAGGCCTCTCAGAGAACAGACCTTGAAACTCTCGTAATAGCTGGTGTAGTTCGGTTTTCTGCTCAGGCGACAGCGGTGCTTTACTGATAAGGTCACTAATGACTTGACCGGTGTCTTCCCTGTTCGTCACTGAGCCTAGTCCTGGAAGCTCGACCGGAAGCTCTTCAGGAACGTTTACCATCATGCACACCACTGCTTCCCTTTGTCTATAAGGTTTGAGCAGATTACAGTGGTAAACTTGCTGTGCTTTCCGCTTTCCTGGCAGACTTACCACGTAGTTAACGTCCGACAGTTTCTGAACAATTCGTGCTGGGCCCTCCCACTGCACGTCTAGTTTGTTGTTTAGCGATGTGCGCAATATCATGACCTCATCGCCAACCTCAAAACGACGGGCCCTGGCTGTCCGATCATAATAAACCTTGGCCCTCTGCTGGGCCTTTGTCATTGCTTCACCTGACAACTCCTGTGCCCTTCTTAAGCGTTCGAGGAGCTTAAGCACGTACTCCACCACGACTGGGTCGTCGCCCCTACCTTCCCATGATTCTCGAAGCATGCGAAGCGGAGATCGAAGCGAGCGACCGTACACCAGTTCAGCTGGCGAAAACCCCGTAGCCGCATGCGGCGCGGTCCTTAAAGCAAACATCACCCCAGGCAGACACAGCTCCCAGTCAGTTCGATGTTCAAAACACAACGCTCTCAACACGCGCTTCATGACGGAGTGGAGCTTCTCAACGGAATTCGACTGTGGGTGGTACACTGAGCTGTGTAACAGCTTTACCCCACACCTTTCGAGAAAAGTTCTCGTCAAAGCGCTAGTAAACACTGTGCCCTGATCTGATTGAATTTCTGCAGGAAAACCAACTCGCGCAAATATGGACAGTAGTGCATTAACTATCTCAACTGAGCTGAGTTCTTTAAGCGGCACTGCTTCAGGGAACTTTGTCGCTGGGCAGATCACAGTCAAAATGTGTCTGTACCCCGTGGCTGTTACCGGCAGAGGTCCCACAGTATCAATAACGAGCCGTCTAAAAGGCTCCGTAATGATAGGTACCAATTTCAACGGCGCCCTCGATTTGTCCCCTGGTTTGCCCACCCGCTGACAAGTGTCACATGTCCTCACGAAATGGTCTGCGTCCCGAAAACACCCGGGCCAATAGTACTCTTGCAAGAGACGGTCCTTAGTTTTCTTAACTCCTAGGTGTCCGGACCACGAACCCCCGTGTGACAAGCGCAACAGATCCTGACGATAGCATTGAGGCACGACCAGCTGATCGAACTCCACTCCTCTTCGGTCTAGATACTTCCGGTACAGGACTCCACCTCTTTCCACAAAACGCGCAGTTTTCCTGGCGATACCTTCTTTGACATTGCAGCGCACGTTTTCCAGGCTGCCATCCTTTTTTTGCTCGGCTATCAAAGCCGACCGGCTGACTTTTAGCAACCTATCAAGTCCGTCTGACGTAGGCGCGATGAGCAAATCAGTAGATAGCTCTTCTAACTTTCCCGTGTCGGGCATTTCCTCTCCAGTATCTGGCGCCTTTAACGTTACAGACTCAAGTTTATTCAGTTCGGGCGTGCTCTGAATATCAGCTTGCTGCGCCTCTGACCCTTTTTCGTTGTTTGATAACGTCGGCCCCGCAACTACCGCCTTTGCAGCGAGCTCCCGAACCTTCGATCTGGTTAAGGCCTGAACACTAGCTTCACCAAACAAAAGCCCCTTCTCGCGCAGGAGGTGATCGGACCTGTTTGAAAATAGGTACGGGTACTGGGGTGGCAGCATAGATGACACTGCCGCCTCCGTCTCAAGCGCTCCGAAAGGTCCTTCAATAAGCACCTTTGCTACCGGCAGACACACGCTATGAGCTTCCACGGCTTGCTTGATCCATGCGCACTCGCCCGTGAACATATGGGGTTCTACGTAAGACGGGTGAACTACATCCATCGTAGCTGCGGAATCGCGAAGCACTCGGCACTCTTTCCCGTTTACGAGGAGGTCTCGCATGTAAGGCTCGAGAAGCTTCATGTTCTCGTCAGTGCTGCCTATTGAAAAAAACACAACTTTTGGTGTTGTTTCCGGACACTGCGCCGAAAAGTGACCCGGCTTCTGGCACGTATAACAAACGCCCGCTCGCCTCATCTCGAACCGCTTTCTGCGTTCGGCTTCGGCTGCCGCCGTCTCCTTAGGTTCGGTCGCACTGCTTCCACTCGCATCCGCACTACGCGTGTTCCCCTTTGCTCTCATGGGTGTGAACTTCGGCCTCTCAAACTTCGAGCCAAATTCACCCTTTTGACCGTCCTTAGCTCCGCGAGCCCGACGCGTCACAAACTCCTCGGCTAGCTCAGCGGCTTTAGCCACCGTACAAACGTCTGGCCTATCCAAGACCCAGTATCGCACGTTCTCCGGTAACCGACTATAAAACTGTTCTAGCCCGAAGCACTGCAGAACTTTATCGTGGTCACCAAACGCTTTCTCTTCTTTGAGCCACTCCTGCATGTTCGACATAAGCCTATACGCAAACTCTGTATATGACTCACTTCTGCCTTTCTTATTTTCCCGAAACTTCCGACGGAACGCCTCCGCAGACAGCCGGTACTTTTTTAGAAGACTCGATTTCACTGTGTCGAAATCCTCTGCCTCCTCTCTATCCAAGCGAGCGACTACGTCGGCCGCCTCGCCGGGTAACAAAGTGAGCAAGCGCTGTGGCCACGTTTCCCGAGAGAACCCCTGCTTCTCGCACGTTCGCTCAAAGTTAACCAGGAACAAACCAATGTCCTCTCCAAGCTTAAACGGCCGCATTAGGTCAGTCATTTTGAACAATACGCGTTCTCCTGCACCGTGTGCCTGACTTCCATTACGAGCGCGTTCCATCTCTATCTCGAGACGCTTCATTTCCAAAGCGTGTTGATGGTCACGCTCTTCTTTTTCTTTCTCTTTTTGTTCTTTAAGTTCGCGCTCTTCTTTTTCTTTCTGTTCTTTACGTTCACGCTCTTCTTTTTCTTTCTGTTCTTTACGTTCACGCTCTTCTTTTTCTTTTTGCTCTTTAAGTTCGCGCTCCTGTCTTTTTGACCTCTCCTCAATAGTCTCAAGGCATTCCGACAGCTCGTCATCCTCAGCCTCTAACTCAAGAATAGCCTTTAGCAGTTCAGGTTTTCTTAGTTTGTCTGAGACATCCAGACCCAACTCTCTTGCAAGTTCCAACAATTTCGGTTTGCGCAACGACTTCAAATCCATGGCTGCTCTGAATGCTGCTTTCTCTACTGCTTACTATTGTCTTGCCGCAAACTAACCCGGCAGCAACGACAACCACAATTACCAGCTCTGTTTCTGACACTAACAAAAAGCCTGGCAAAGCTCAGAAGAAGAAAGTCCCGCACTCACCAAACCTCGCAGGCAGGAATTCCGCGCAGTCGTTCCGCTGCAGGCAACCAGTCGTCACACAGGGCTCGTTGCACTGCTCCCGGATCGTCGTTGAGCTGCTCAGCATACCGTCAACTGCATCTCTTCGCTGCTGGCCTCCGTTGTGGCGATCTCACCGCAGGCAGACAGTTGTTTGAAGTCGGAGGCGATCTCACCGCTGGCAACCAGATGTTTGGATCTGACTGCTGGTACGATCTGTTGGGAACTCGGCGCTGACGCCCGTGGTTGTACCTGGGTCGCAAGCCCCAAGGGTAGCGTTGGCCTGGCGGCCTGGGGTACAACTGGGAGCATCCGAAGGTCCCGGCAAAGCATGAGTCGACTGGTAACAACGAAACAACTTGTTTATTTTAACATCGCAAAGAGTTGGTGGTCAGGTTTGACCGAAGTAGAGAGACGGGAGAGCACTTCACTCAACAGAAGAAATCGGAGCCCTCTTTTTGGCGTCCGGGGGCAGCTGTTTTTATACTCTCGCAGTTGAGGGCAAGAAGGAACCCCTCAAAAGACGAGCACGTGAATGTACAATGGGCTAATGGTGACGCACACTGTCGTAGCGATGCCGTAGCACCATGTCGAGCACGATCTCGTAGCACCCTGTCGTGGCGCTGCCGGTCGGACACAATGACTGTAATGAGAAGATGGTCCCTGCTTTGGCATCGCCTGTTTCGGGCATAATGACTGGAACGAGATCCCTGCTTTGGCATCGCCTGTTTCGGGCCCAATAACTGGAATGAGATCCCTGCTTTGGCATCGCCTGTTTCGGGCACAATGACTGGAACGAGACCCCTGCTTTGGCATCGCCTGTTTCGGGCCCAATAACTGGAATGAGATCCCTGCTTTGGCATCGCCTGTTTCGGGCACAATGACTGGAATGCGAGGATGATCCCTAGGCGGTCGCATCGCCGCAGTCGCGCCTGGAAACACCTGGCGATGAGTGTTGCGGCGACGACGATCGGGCCAAAATGTCCGCCGCCCCGCCGCAGTCGCGCCGGCAAAACCACGTGTCGCAGGCGAAACGCAACAGTACAGGCTCTGAGAGCAGTGGCATCTGTTCATGTATTTCTGAGGCCAGAACGAACGCTACTGTAGTGGATAAGCACTACATTCTGTGAACCGCAGAGAAATTGTTCTTGACAAAACGGCGGTATGTCTCTGTGCAAATTGCAATTTGCGTGCAATTTAACCTGCTCGAGAAAACAGCGCCGGCAGCAGATCGAATTCGCACATGACAATGATGATGATAAACCTCAAACATCACGCATAGCCTCAATGGAGGATACACCGACAATAATGTTGTCTGTGGAAAACAACGTCGAAAGCGTCAACGTAAAAACCAACTGCGACGAAGCCGCGACAACGGCACGTAGTTTATACACAGTAGCTTACATTAAACCCGCCGTGGTTGCTCAGTAGCTATGGTGTTGGACTGCTGAGCACGAGTTCGCGGGATCGAATCCCGGCCACGGCAGCCGCATTTCGTTGGGGGCGAAATGCGAAAATGCCTGTGTACTTAGATTTAGGTGCACGTTAAAGAACTCCAGGTGGTCGACATTTCCGGAGGCCTCCACTACGGCGTGTCTCATAATCAGAAAGTGGTTTTGCCACGTAAAACCCCATAATTTAATTTTTTTAGCTTACATTATTCACAGGCGCCATGTGCCGCATATGGTAGTGCTACAAACGTACAGCGAAAACGAAATTGCTCAAATTATGTAAATAGCACGGCGTTACTTCGCTCGTAACATCACTTGTAGCAAAACTTATAGCCTAAGAGTCTATTTGAAGGACTATGGCGGGACGACTCATTGAGCTTTAACAGCCTGAAGCCTTGAATACAGCAACTGCTTCCTCACTTGTGAACTAAATTTTGATTTCAACAAAACAAGAATAAAAATTGGTCTAAGCAGGCTTGAAATTTGAAGGTCATCTCAACTCCCACGCTGCAGCCTCCTTGGGCAGCTTGGAAGCTGTCCTACTGAACCATGGAAACAAAGAAATATGACTGTTTTACACAAAGCAAACAAAAATAAACATCATACACCGAAACTATCTGAATCAAACATATTGGTGCAGTAAAATGTGGAACCACCGCGAAAAAAAAAAAAATAAGCATAAGCCTTTCGTGAAATAACAGCGAGTTATTTAAAAGTAAGCATTTATAACGAAATATATGTAGCGTACTTAAAGTCTTTTGAAGTGCTTAGTTCGAATTCCACAAAGTGCATTACTGGTTATACAGAAAGGAAGTTGTGTCCACCACACATACAAAGAAAAGACATGGACAGAACTTTATCTGATTCATATATTGTCTCTGTACTGTCAAACAATTATATTTGTCTGACAAATACTATGTTAAATGTTTTTAATATTACTTTTAATTAGAAGTTTTATTTGCCCACATCCTTACCGCCGAACAAACCGCCATATAGCCGTTGGATTGTTGTCCAATTCTGCATAGTAGTAGAAGAAGTAGGCAACCAGAACAAATAAACTCATTAATTAAAGTGTGATCAGTCCTCCTCATGGATATGAGACATATATTGAGATGACAACAACTACAACCATAACCACAACAACGGCAAGGAAGATGGTCGTCTTGACTGTGTGGTAATGCTGCTGTCGTTGTAAATGAGATCGGAACCGAAGAAATCGCTAAAATGTGCTGTCTCTTTGTTTATTCGATTTGAAATTATTTATTTGAATAGCAAAGCAGATTGCACCTTCTTAGTTTCGTTTTGATAAAAAAAATGATTGCAATGAAATGCAGCACACGCAGTCAGTTGAGAGGTACTCACGTTGAGGTAGAAGGAAGCGACCTTCTGCGAATTCAGAATGCCAAACAACGGGAATAGGAAGACAGGCATCAGCGCCGTAGCTGCCAGTGGAATCGCTTCGGCCGACCAGTAGAACGCCATCCACAGGAGAATGTATGCGCACCATCCTGCCTGGGTTGAAAATTCTGCTTCAGAGGGGCATGTGAGCCGTATACGCACAAGCTTCGAAGATGTTGTGCAACAAGCATTGGAGCGGCGACATTGAAACGCAAGTGTAGTCATTAATTCAGTTCACAAGCACGGATATGCCATCTTGATGATGCTGTCTGCACCACTTGCATTATTTTTTACATAAATATCGCCATGCAAACGTTGAAATATTTGTTTACTTATCTATTTACTTATTTGGGGAGTACTTGCTTCGTAAATTATGGTATTACTGCAAAGCGGGGTGGGGTGGGGGGTGGGGGCTGCACAATTCAAGAAAAAGCAACACAAGTAACGTTTCTGAAGAACGTAAAAAAATCATCATTAGAAATAATATTAGCAAGATTCAGTTGATAAAATGAATAAATATGAACTGTATATTGATAAATAATATAAATGTTGGTAAATGATAAAAAGGAACCTAACTGCAAACAAGAACAAAGAAGACACCAAAAATGCGCTCGTGCAGAGTTGGCGCACGCTTCGGACGTGCAGACACGTAACGTATACGCAACTCTTACAAGTTCCAGAGTGAACCAGACCCAGAGTAAACCAGAAGTAGGCGTCGCCTGCGGTGATAGACAAAGAATGTTGAATTTGCGGGAACGGATTAGTGGCGCCCGCCTGTCACTAACCTCTCAACAAGACACGCACCGCATTAGGCCCATTCTCTATGGTTTTGTGATAAATACGACAGACGACGCTGCTGTAGCGCTAAAAGAAAGAAAGATTAAGGAGATGGATACAAAAAATGATAGATCAGAACGTTTATAGTATACCTGAATAAATCAAGCAGGTTTTGTGATCATTTATAACCGCCCCGTTGCAAAGTGGAGGCCAATAAATCATCACCATCATCATAGAAAATTATGTTCTTTTTCAGGCCACGCCGCAAACAACGCGTCTTTCTAGCTAGTTTTGGACTAAACGGTCCAGTAATGCACCTCATTTTGTCCCTTCTCCTCATACCTGGTATTCGACTGCATCGGCAGCCTAATGCCATCTCTGTGCAAGATTTGAGAGAGAACAATTCAGTGCACTAGAACAGACGGTGATGTATACTTGTGGCTCCTTTACAGCGTTCGTTCCATTGATGTAATGGTACATAATGTAGTGTTTAATTTATCGCTTCCTTGACAGGAATATAATTTTATTCTTTTCTCATGTTCCTCCGTTCGCGGCCGACGCATCGCGGTGACAACTTGGGCGGAGCGCCGTTTTAGCCACTCACGAAGCGCAAATAGGAATAACGTCGAAATGTAATCGTTAAATTATTCCAGCCTTTTATTGGTCTCTCTCTCTCTCTCTCTCTCTTTGCCCCTGTCTACATACTATCCATATAGCACCGGCTAAATTGCCAAACATAAGGCGCTAGAATATACCTTTCCTTCAACATACATGGCCACTGGAAGCAGCAGCAAGGGAACGCCGACGATGTAGAGGAGTCGCCACGATTTGCCCAGCACTCTCGAACTCAGCGACACCTTGGCGCGGAGTTTTTCTGCGTGGAGTGAGCGCAGGCCCAATTCGATCAACAATGAAGCCCTCTCGCGACGCTGGGGACCCAATATCATAAACTGAAAAAATTAAAACGGAAGTACACTTGTAACAGTCTAGCCGAATTCGTCGACGATTAACGTGTACCGACCCCGTCACGGACAGCTGCTGTTTTTCTTCGTATCAAGTTTCATTGCCGCTCAGTGAGATCTCGAGTACTCGTTCCCGTTTCCGCCCTGAACATCCGTGGCGAAAAAATAGTGGCGCCAATTAGAGGATGTGCTGTCTCGATGGAAAGGTATCGTGCATGCCGCTCCGTGGGTGAGCCCGTTCACTTTCCGGATTGGTGGTGGGGCTCGCGAAGTAATTTCGACACTTTGAAACATGCCGATGATGAGAAATAGTGTCCGTTTCCCTCTTCGTAACTTTGTAGCTCTTGGAATTGGATGCAAGTCCTGCTACGGGGCTCAAAGTGAGTGTTGTGGCGCACGCTGTGGCCTGGAACTCTTGTCAGGGGACTGCATGTATGTAAATATGCGTGAGCTCGGCTTTGGGCGAAATGGAGAGTAGTTCACCAACGAAGAGATGCGGAGCGTGGTAATCGAGTTTTACGCAGCGATATTGAATGCAGCTGGAAAGTGTACAATAATATCAGGAAAAATAATCGGCCCTCTAATGTTTACGCACCAGCCTTTCATATGCTGATGAGCTATGTGCTGATAAGATACATGCATTACCAGCGTACCTTGAACAATAACACCTAATAAATGATGATTAAGCAATTAGCGCTAAGGGGTTTTGTCGCTTTAACTACATGTATGTGGGACATTGAAACGTTATGGGTGTTAACAGGAATATAAATAAACGAATCACAGATGGCTTCCGAATTGATGTTTTTACTACGGCATGAAATCAACGTGTTCAATATGACTACATATATGCAGCAACTACCACCCCCTGGCCTTCAGTCACTGTGCAAAGAAGGCTGCAGCCAAGGCTACGGAAAATTCTCTAGCGCTGCAATGGGCCATCCAAGAGGAGGTCAAGCCTGGCCTATCGTCCGCGCGGTTGCGTGATCTGAGGAGATTTTTATACGGCAGCCGTATAAAAGCGGACCTCTTGTTCTTGCACGAAAAGCGAACAAGTAGAGATAAAGCAAGAGATTGTGTAAAAGGCGAGAAAGTGCTGGCATCAAGATACTCTTGGGCAACCATTTATGAGTATGGCCAACGTGTCATATCTGCGCCCCGCTGTTCACAGTTGTTGCGCCTTATTATCACTTCAGTTAGTCACGTTCTTTTATTTTTTTACAAGTGTGAGGCTTTCCAGTTTTTCATTTCATTTATTTATACGCTCAGCCCCACTAGGGCTATTTGAGCGGTGGAAAGAAAGAGCACTCTAATATCTAAGTTTTAAGCTTCTGCAAATACTAAATTCTGCAAAATCTAAGCATCTGCAACTACTCCCGCAGTGACTGCCATATTAAAAAAAAAGAGTAACGGAACTAGAGCTCTCCCGCACCAAAGAACATGCCCAAAGCCTCAAGACACATTATAGTGCAGGCGTTGGTTTGGCATCATTTATTTTCTGCCTTCATTTCCATAGCGACTCCCATGTCATAAACCTACTTGGTCTCATTCATTCATTCATTCATTCATTCATTCACTTGTTTGTTCTCCTAGACTGCATATGTTTCTTTAATTTCCTTAATTTTCTGGGTTCTTTGTTTTTGCCACATCAGCATGACACTATCCCTGCAGTGCCCAGTCCAAAGAAAACTGAGCAGCCCTTGCTGACATACACCTGTAAAAAGTCGCTAATAAAAATCAAGAGCCATGTTTGCGGCAGCAGGCTTTGCTTTATAATACGCAGAACTATGCCATCAGAGAAAACCACTACAGCAACATTTGCCTCACAGTCTCTAAGAAAAAGTGTTTTATTTTTCTTAGCACTAGACAAATTTCGTGAAAGATGTTATCACTTTTAGTACGCTCGTCTGTGTTCTATCCCCGTTTATACCGGATTGTTTATCGATCTGAAAAGACATAAAAGGTTTCACAGTTTTGCCCGAAGGGCTAAAAGGCCAAAGCACTGGTAACAGCAACGTATAGTGTTACGGTGTTTTAACTGTACACGGGTGCGACGACACACAGGTGCGCCGAAAATTTCTCGCGCGCTAAAAACTTTGCCATGCTTTACCAAGGCGTATAATGTTATCGCGCAGGCGTCATTTGCCCTGCCCGTAAACAGCGGTTACCAGTGAAACTGCAACACTTTCATATTGTGAACAGCCGAATTTTCACTTTTTATTAACCTGAGAACACTTAGGATGAAAGCCATGTGCTCTGAGTGAGCGAATAAGCTTTATTACGGAGACCAAACTGCTAATGCCCGAAGGTGGGCGGCCACCCTATTTGGTGTAGCCGTGACCACGTGACTAGGCCTGTTCACCAGCCGTAGCTGGTTCTCAGGCCCTGGGCTTGTCAGCTGGGCCTCCCACCGGTCTTCTGACAACGTCTATCCCGCTTGTGTTGTGAATGAAACGTTTCGCGACTTTTTTTTTTTTTTGCGCGCTGCAATTCTCAAAAATTTTGAGGAATAACCAGACGAGAACGTAAGATCTGGTTTGAGAAACCTGGGCGGTTGAATAGTGTAGCACAGATTTTGCATATATTCTATGGCCTCCTCAGAGCCCAAGCCCGCTAAGGCGCGTAATAACTTTTGAAGTCGGTTTTTATTACAAGGCTGGTATATTATGAATGCGAAAACACCCTTTCTGCTTTATATATCCCGTTTAGATGTTGCTGGCAGCATCCCCGTGTATATGGAGAACCTAACCGTCTCCGTATGATTCTTGCCATAAAAAGAAAACTTTTTTATTGACCGGAAGATGTGAATGAAGGTCTAAAATCACATGGTACGTTGGCTTGCTGATCCTGTGTCCTTTATTTTTTTTTTGTTAGCTCAAATTGTAACAGAGAGGTACTTGATGGTTGCCTGTTTGTCATCTGCGACGAAACAACGGCCTAGACCAAATTGGTGGGAATTTTCATAAAAGCTTACCGCAGTAATTCGCCTACACCATTCTCCCACTGTTCCGCAAGCTTCAGATTTTAAACTGAGTCACATATATTACGTTTTTGCAGCTGAGCTAACCATGAAAGGTAATAAAAGCAACGTATCCGATTGGTAACTATGCGACTGAATAACATAGTTAAATATGCAGCATACATACTCATAAATCTTCAAGGAACATAACGACGACGCTGACGGCGAAGATTTCCTTGGAGTATCAATATATAGTTACTATCGCAATAAAAACTGATTTTCTTGCAAATGATATTCCCACTTGTACTAGGATGCTTCTTAACAAATACTTTGTGTGCGCGTAGCATCATCACACAGTTCGCAGTGGGTTTCAGAGTAACAATAGCTCGTTTCTATGACGACAGAAGCTAACTTGTCGATTAGGTTGCAGCCGCTCAGTGGAATAAAGAACCAGAAGTGATCACAATCTACAAGCGCCTTGCAACTATGTCATTAGTCCTGAAATGATCTGTTTCATTCCTCGAACATTTTAAAATTGAAAGGTGTGTAAACGGGACGAGCTTGATAATACTGTGATGGACAAGGCAACCATATATGCTCGAGAGAACAGTTATTATAGAAGGTCATTACAGCGGGTTACTACAGTTATTACAAGAGAGTCCAGAACGTCAGTGTTTACAAAGAATGCACTTTTGTTAGTACATTTTTTTTCTTAACAGTACAAAAAAGTAAGCGTAAAATCTAAACACACTTAAAGCACTGAGAACGCCAAACACTGGCGCGCACGCGAATCAATCGAGATGGAGTGTTCTCGGCCATCATCCTGTCGCAAGCGCAAATATCCGCACTCAAGCGGGAACTCCTCCGACTTTCTCGTATATTTATCCGCAAAGTTGGATAAATTATGCTGGCATGCAACTTTTCTATTCTGGCAAACGTTTCACGTCTTTCTGAAGCTAGCTTTTCACCTAATGCAGTTTCAATGAATATTATGTGTTTGTGTGTGTGTGTGTGTGTGTGTGTGTGTGTGTGTGTGTGTGTGTGTGTGTGTGTGTGTGTGTGTGTGTGTGTGTGTGTGTGTGTGTGTGTGTGTGTGTGTGTGTTTCTGTAATCTCCCTCTCTTTCTATGTATGTGCATTTTTCTTTATCTTTCTGTCTACCCCCACCCTTTCCCCAGTGCAGGGTAGCAAACTGGATATCTATCTACCGGTTATCCTCCCTGCCTTCCGTATCTCATTTATATGTATCTCTCTCTGTTTGAATGAATATTGCTATGGTATCTTTTTGTACAATTCACGCTGCCCATATTTCAAATGTGTACGGTTTGGGTTACGGTTTGGTTACGCTTCGAGTTACGCCAACGAATAAAAGTTGCCCTTGCCTTATTCCTGTTTCGAAGGATGGAACATGCTCAGAATGGATCAGGACAGTAGCTGAACAAACTACTATCAAAAAGAAAAAAAATCTGAACAGCATAGCATTGATGCATTTTAATTCTTTGCATGTAGCCGCCAATACAGCCTACTGTTTTTTTGGAATAGCTAGTATTTCCACAACTTTTTTTTTAAACAATAATGAAATATGAAGTGAGCAGTCTACCGCACGCACCTGTAAGGTTCAGTTACTCGTATAGTTCAACAAGCCCAATGTTTGCAGTATCATAGACACAAGTCCTAGCCAGGCAGCCGTGTTGGAAACACGAGTCCGCAATTACAAACCGTATCTACAACTTGAAAGAGCAGTGCGAAACATACAACTCTGGACCGACACTTCTCACCATTTCCATGCACCTTAAAGGGCGAAAGCGGCGACCTAAGATTTATGTTGGGCACGGGGTTACCCAACAGTGGTGACCGCCTCTTCGCAGAGGAACAAGGTGCGTGGATTCAAAGAACCACTTTTTCATACAGGAACTGGGGCAAACTACAGCGAGTATATTCATCTCTCGCGAATAAAGGCTCAAGTGAAACAAGATGTCCCTCAAAACTGGGGCTCTGCACATGAATATTTAATACTTCTTATTGCACGCCGACGCGGACCGCGAGAAATAACGTTGGAGCGTTTCCCGACTGGAAATAAAAGCGCTGCGCAGCGGGCAGGCCACGAGAACTGTCTGTTTCGCCACAGCGCATACGCTGAACTGAATACGCCGAGTTATCTTTCGCTAAACGGCTCAGTTCGACATGTAAACAGGTGTGTAGTATTGTGGCGGGCATGCAAACAAATGATTTTACTCGTTACTTATTACGTGAAAAAATAAAAAATAAAAGAAATGTCAGTAGACCCTTTTCAGCGAACACACGCGGATGCGAGTTATTTTCGCAATGAAGGCAACCAAACATGAATCAAAAGGTAAACACGTTACATATTTACCTTTCCAAGACACTTCCGGAAGCGCTGCACAGGGGACGTCTCCGTCGCAGAAACTCGCGCCAGTCATGTTTCCACCAAAACGTTACACGAGCGACCAGCCGTACGGTTCAACGACCTGCTCGACCAGAACTCCGCTGGAACGTAGCAAAAAAAATATCGACTACTCAGAGCTTTCTTCGAAGTGCCGCCTTAACTGGGTAACTTATGGCCGCGGCTCCGAGACGGCTCACCGGATCGATCCGGATCGCAGCAAATCTTATCAGCCTCGCACCGTGCGTCCTTTCTTTTTTTTTTTTTCCAATGCGCGCTCACTCGCCCCTCGATCTTTCTCACACCAAACGTCGCCAAGTCGGGCGCAGCGCAATGACCTGCCAGAACGCCTCAAAAACGACTGAAGGATTCGTAGCCTACTCTTTCGCGAAACCAACGGCCGGGTTAGACTACGTGCAGCAAATTTCCTGCCCGCGAGCCGTTAACGCTAGTGCCCCGCGCGGTGGCAACACACGTGTGCGTAGGAGCGCGGGTGCAGAGTCGCAGCGTTGCGAAAGATAACGGCACCATTGGGCCCTTCGCGACCGTGTACGTGTGAAGGGAAGACGTCTCTTGTGTCTCGTTAACGACCGTCAATTCCGACGGCGAGAAGACAAGGATTTCGCCGCTTGTTTCGATACGCCGCAATTGCTTCGATCCTTGTCGGCAGCAGTGGTCGTTAGCGGACTGACTGGCGCTGGTTCGACATGCATGGCTTGTCGAGCGACAGAACCGTTGGCGTGAGGCAGTTTTTTTCCCTCCGTGCAGCGAGAACTCATCCAGGCGCACTGTGGCACGTGCGCCATCTCATCCCTGAAGGCTATCCTCCAGGGATGCTGATTGAGTCCTAGAAACGTTTCGCAATAGATACTTCGAACTGCAGGTGAGCTCGAAGTAGATGTGCGAAGTGTTTATCTCGGGACGCCATGCGATTAAATCACGGGCCGACACCTTAAATACACACTTAAAAGCACACTTTATTAAGCATAAGACGCTATACGATCGGGATTGCCGAGGGATTTTTCTTCCATCTGCAATCGAATTTTTGATCACCGGAGGTCCTATATTCCCACGGTGAACAAGAGGGAACAACGACGAAGATGAAAAAACGCGGCAATGCACTTCAACCGTCAGTGCCCGGAGTGCCGCACACCACGCCGTCCCGCGGCCAGACATCTCTTCTGGGAGCACCGGGGACATGAGGAGACATGCGGCCGACACTTGTAGGTATAGGACGACGATGCCGCACTACGAGGCCTGGAACCGACCAGCGGACGGGTTTGACAAGTGTGCCGTGTAAGACTGGCTTCTGCCGTAAACGGACCATCGTTGGTTCGCAAGGTACGTCGAGCGGGTGGTAAAAAAAATCTTTCCATTTGACCCGAATGGCGAAGCTTCGACGGTGATAGCAAGATTGAGCGTTGCGCTTATGGTACTCGGCCTCTGTTCTAATTATACGAGGGTGCGACATGACGGTGAGACGCAGGCGACTCCTCCTCCTGCTATGCAAAAGAAACGTCGCCCTGGCAGCTTCCGGGCGTCTCACAACGCTGGCGTCATAAGCGCCGCCAATGGTGTGGCAGGCGTCACACTAGACGGTGCACGAGATGAAACAGACGGAAAACCGTCGGCGTTGGTCAGCGGCTAGTGAAATAGTAGAAGACTTATAGATAACTATCAGTTACCTTGATGTTAACGGCTCAGACCAGAGCATTGTTGCAACCGGCCTAAAATTCAGCGTTGTAAATCCGAGCAACCTGCCTTTGCCGAGGTAATTGCGCTATACTGAAGGAAAACGTCCCCTCTGTGGCCCTCACTACGTCCTTAGTCGACCCGGGCAACAAAGCAAGTCATGGAGGGAGGAGGCCAGTTTAGGTCTAATTGTGTACCACTGGTGCGTATTTGTGCTTCTGGTAGACGGCGCACTATGTTAGACGGCGCAAGTGATGCGCTGTGGTTGCTCGTCGCAGAACGATGTTACTCCGCGCGTTTGGCGGTAATTAGGTTTAGATAATATATTGCGTCATATCTAGTGTCTCGCGCACATTTGGTCAAGTCTTGCAATATAAAACCTCAAGGCATAATTTTACATCGAATCACATGGCGCGTACCTAATCTATTTCTTTCAAATGACACTCACTACATTTTGGTCGCAGATGCGCACAGTGAGAGAAGGCTCACTAGCCTTCGTAGTGTTGCCTGCTATGTATAAAACTCTGCGCGTGCGCCAAAAGCCCATGACAGCAGTCGAAAGCACAATACTGCACTTGCTCCACCACGGAGTCGATTGAGCGCAAACGTATATAGCGTTGGCATCGCGTCCGCTTAATCTCGTCGTTTTTTGCACTAAAACGCACTCCGCTTATCTGGAGACCCCCAAATCCAGCACTACAATGGCGAAGGCGACGAGGACGACGTGAATGCGCCTCGAGCGTCAGTATAATTACCATTACGCTAAAAACTATCGTTCGGTTAACCTCGTCAGGCCTATTCAGTGAATTTTGTTGCGCTAATTTCTGTCGACATGAACAATTCAAGCGTCAAAGTTTCTGACACCCTTCCAAAGCCTTAGCGCGCCGTGTAAGGCAGGCAATGGCATCGTGCCAGCGACAGCGCGCTGTTCGTCAAGAGCGCTGGCGTCGACGTCAATAAAACATCTCTCTGAGATTGTGAGCCGCAAGATGTTCTTTTTTGCTATTTTTCATTGGCCAAGTTGGACGTATAAGGATAAAAGGCGAGTGCTCTGAACAAAATATATTGCGACTCTTTCTTTCGTGTTCCAACTGTCAAAAAGTATGAGGAATGATTCAGTGAAGGCCACAAGACCTGGGCAGATCTCTTTCAGCGTTTGCATATCGTCATTCCTTTCGGCTATGACTCTAAATTACGGCCGTCTTTGAATGCTTTAGAAGTATATCCACGTGTGCGCTGCCTGACAGCGACGTCTTTCGCCGACGACATTTCAGGCGAAGGATGCGCATTGCGAAGGAAGCCAGCGCATTGAGACATCCGCTTAATTGTCGCGTTTCGACCTGCAGTTGCACTGGAAGAAACCGACGCATCAGAAACACCACGAGTGCAACACAACACCCTGGATCACTACTAAAAATTGAACAATATATGTACGACGTATTGCCTCTAAATATGTTTATATAATGTCGAGCCTGTCTATAAGTCTCTGCAGATAAAGTCATTTCTTCGTATTTCTGTAAATAAAGTTTATTCCTCCTCCGTATAACATGCTGCTCTATAATACAAATATTTAAAGCTCGAAAACCACCCTTAATATGCGCACACACGTAGTTCATGAGCCAATCACAGCAAGTGCATGCACTTCGCGTTGAGTATATGTAAACTCGAGTTTTGTCCTCCCGTCTTCTTTTCCCGGTTCTACCAGACACACGTTCTCATGTTGTACGTTTTCCATATAATCATTATGGCATTTCTGACTGTCTGGTTGGTAGTTCCTGGACTTTCCACTACTTCAGGAGAGATACTTCACGGAGTACATTTGTGTGTGTGTGTGTGTGTGTGTGTGTGTGTGTGTGTGTGTGTGTGTGTGTGTGTGTGTGCGTGCGTGCGTGCGTGCGTGCGTGCGTGCGTGCGTGCGTGCGTGCGTGCGTGCGTGCGTGCGTGCGTGCGTGCGTGCGTGCTAGGTGCTGCAATGCCTAATATGCATAGTTAGATCTCTGTGCCCCTTCTATGCCCTTCTTCTTTTCTTTTCGCTCGAGAGGCACAGAATGTCTGCCATGCAGCACTAGAATGACCTCATTCCCATTTCCACTCCCATTCTCCCTCTGTGTCAGTTTGCTGCCGACTGCAAGCACTGAGCTTCCCACTACGTCTAGTGCAAGCTGTTAGAAAAGGGCCGCAAGTTAACACATGTGTAAACGAAGCACACAGAAAGAGCGCCTACTATGAGGTTATGTGTGCTCCGAGCGAGTTCTCGCGCTTTACTTGCTGGGCACTGTTGTGATCGGCCATTCGCTCCGCGGCATCTTCCGGTCAGGGATAACGCGATTATGGGAAACGGGCCGACGGCCCCGTCAAGGTCGTTCTCAAATGGGATATTGTATGGCCACCACTGGAGTACCTCGGTCCGTAGAGGTTTGGGCAATTAGCAAGGACACGGCCCTTCACCTGTGAGCCTGCCAAATTGGCACGTGCACGCCGGAGACGGGGTCAGTGTGCTATCCCCCATCCCCTGTTTGTTACTAGTGATGCGCGTGGGTTTCCGACAAAGCTCCCTGCAGAGGGAAAGGGCCACAAACCTCCGGATTGGTGGGACCTGAGGTCATCGGTCACCTGACGCCGGATTCGGGGAGGCGACTCAAAAATGACCACGCAGGGGATAAAAAGAGCAACGGACGGCTGGAGTCATTGGCTGCTACAACTTCATGAACTTTTTCTGTACTACTTGAATTTCTTGTAAATATTTATTATAAACCTGTGCGTAAAATGTCCTGGATATCGGGCCCAGCCCCACATTCCCTTACTCCTCCACGATCAAAACATATTCGACGTCTTTGGATCCTCATTTGCGACAGCACTAATCTTTGCTACCTCCTGTGCAGCGTGATTATCAACAAGGGCCGGCCCCAAGTCATGAAATATGCCGGAATTTTATGCAACAGTTGTGGTATATCATCACCATGTGTAGCCGACCTGTCCGGGAATAACTCCCACATTGTACACACGACAGCCAGCCCTATAGCCCTCATAGTTCCTTCAGCACGTCCGGCTCGCTCTAGTCAAGTATCACTGGGAGCGCTAATGGCTTCTTTTCTACCTGGTCATATCCGTGCCTTCATGTGGCGCCTTCGATTAGGTGTGCTGCCTCCTCTATATAGCCTGGAGCGGTAGGGAATGGTCAAGTCAGAGTGTGTCCGAACTGCCATCAGCATGGTATGAGGCAATGTGGCGTTGCTTGGGTCTTCTGGAGGGCCGTGCATGCCGGATTTCACCGCCTTATATATTAAATAGTATATGTTTCTCTTTGCCATTGTTCGCAGGCTCACTTCGCGCGGCTTCTCGTTGTTACCGCTGCGTTCTGCTTGTGGCACAGCCACTGCGAGGTGGTCGCCTTAGGCCTCTGTCATCGCGTTCTTCTTCCGATCTAAGAGCGGCAGCGTCCCGTGGTTCTATCCGTTCTATCAGAGGACCTCTTCTTCCCGCGGGGGTACAGGGGAACAAAAAGGCTAACGCGTTACCTCGTGGGTTAACTAACCGAGCGACGGTGTCCTCTTCTAACCCCGACCACCCGTACTATCCCTCGCAAAATTCCACCAATTTAAATGCCAAAGACATCCTTGCTCATCAGCGCGGAGTCTCCAGAAAATACCCGCCGCCTCACCCACAACTTAGCGGGGAAGAGGCCGCGGATTGGCGTAAAATACAGACCGTGGTATTACCCCATTTAAAATTGCTAAATGCCATGTATTCCACTCGTTATAGGGCCAACTGCCCTTGGTGCGGTGGCATACCTACCCTAATACATATAACCTGGGAGTGCACTAAGCACCCTCATAGGCCAAATAAACACCAATACCACAATGGAGCAGTGGGAGGCACAGCTCGCCCGCTCCGACCTGGCAGGACAAAAGTACTTAATTAGCCGGGTCAGGCAGGCGGCAGAGGCCAGTGGGGCCTTGGACTGAGAGGCTTCGACCACCCCTCCTTCAAATCTTTTCTATTTCAATAAAGTTCCTATCTATCTATCTATCTATCTATCTATCTATCTATCTATCTATCTATCTATCTATCTATCTATCTATCTATCTATCTATCTATCTATCTATCTATCCTCATAGGAGAGTAATTCCTTTGGCGATGATCCTGCTCTATTCAAAAATCCTATATGCCTCGTACCATAATCCTATATGATCATACAGGTTTACGTGGGAACAAAGAGGGATAGTGGTACGACAAACAGGGATAATGGTACGGGGCTTCAAGGAGGGGAAAGAGGAAATGAAGGAAGGAAAAGGTAGGGAGGTCAACCAGACGCACGTCCGGTTTGCTACCCTACACGGGGAAAGGGGTTTAAGGGACGAAAAGAAAGGAAGGAGAGAGAAGGGCGAAGGTAGATCTTCCTAATGGGCATCCTTCGTGTCGGTATGTTACGGGCGCGTGAAACTTGTTTATTGGCTGGTAGATGCATCGGTTATTATTGACAGCAATGCCATGTAAATACATTGGATGTACTAAAGCGCCAAATATGAGCTACTGCGCGAAAACGCGTGGCAAGGCGGTGGCGCGTTGTGGCTCACACTGAGTGCGAGAGTGCTTACTCACGCCTCACTTGTGTGTTTTCGTTTAAAGCATGTAATTTACGTGTGTATAGCTGCCTGCGTGTCCCATATTCATTGTGTACGTGTGCACATCTTGTGGGAATGCGCGACTCTCACGGGTCTCCTAATATGTTGTTTTCTCGCATAGCTCCCGTATCCTGCAATCCGGCTTCGCCGCGTGGCTTTACTGCGGTGGTCGGTATGCTTTCAGGGTAGTACGAGAGATGGCACGAGTGTTGCTCTGCTAACGCCGCCTAACGGCGGGGTTACTTGGGCACGAAAAGGAGAAGCCTCTTCCTCTTTGGCTCGGGCTCGGCAAGTGGCGCGGACGTTATGCGCGTGCGCTGATCCTTGGTTCTACGAGACCGTCTCGGAAGGCCTACCCCGGAATGGATAATCACGATACTTGGAACGCGCCACCGTTCGCGTGACCGTACGCGCGAACGACCAGACGTTGGTGTCTAGCATGGGCGAACATATTCGCTCGCTATCCCTGTCGCGGTGGGTCGGACTTCCACGATTTGTCGCGCGCCCATCGGCATGTATTGTGGATAGCAACTCGGCTAATAGGCATTAGTCTATGAAAGGTGCAATAAATGCCCTTGTGATTGTTTGCACTACTGTGTTGTCGGTACTTTGTCCCAAGAGCACGGGTGAGAAACCCACATCTGGCTGCCCAACGTGGACCTCTTGGGGCCATCGGACGATAGTTTTAAGAGTTTTGCTTCGTTCGAGACCTCTGCTTGAACTGAAGCGTATAGGGCTAGCATCGATTTTGATAGCTAGTGTCGGCGGCATGCTTTCTTGAGCGAGGCGACGGTGGCTGTAGTGTGTTTGAACTTTTCAACATGCTAAGCCTTCTCGCAAATGATTTTTAATATCATTCGTCGGTACGAGAGCCACGTAGTCTACATCCTGGGAGAGCGATCGAGGCTTAGCGCCCGCGGAGCATTGGCAAGCCTGAAGCGAGTGAGCACGGAAGCCTCGTGGGTGGTCCAAATTTCTTATGTAAATGGCTTCTTCTATGTCTTTGACTGTGACGAAGTCGCGGCTCTGGCTCTGGGAGCCGGGTGGCCACGGGTGCCGCTACGGGCTGACTGATATTGCGGCCTGGCACCGGGCGCTCCGACACCGTCTGGGACGGTGGGCGCCGTCAACTCGGATGCTGTATGCAGCGAGCGGGGTAGGACCACCTAACAGAGCTGACGTTTCGCGGCTGCCTGTTTTGCGCCCATTTAGGGTGTTGTTTTTTGGATGCCGGTTGTTATCAAGGTAGCGCCGTTTTAGGCCTAAGGCTTTACGAAGGTGCCTGCAGCACGTGGAGGGGCACAACCTGGTAGACCGTGGCGCTGAGGTGTAGCACTCTGCTTCCCTCATTCTAGTTAACCTCGCACGAATTGAAATTACTCGTTCAACTCAAGGAAGCGAGCTTCGTTCACGTGAACTTAGCATCTGAGTAGCCGCCCCATCTTTTCCTAACCGAGTTGAACATCGTACCACGTGGGCGATGAGCATTCAGAATTCCTCTCCCTTGCACTATATACTTTAGTGTTTGCCGAGTGCGTTCAGTGTACGCAGCGTGAGTGGAGTCACCCTTGGTTTGCTGTCACCTGCACATCGTCTGCGCTGCTGCCCCGGACTACGATCGAGCCACACCGGGCAATGGTGATGCTGTGGCCAGTTCGGCGCAGCGACTTCGGCGGCCGCCTGTAGCCAGATCGCAACCCTCGTGGGCGGAGAAAAGAGCCGGCGGTCACCGACAGCTACCGCGGCTTTCGCCAGCAGGGCGCGATGGCGCGAGCGACGCTTGCTCGTACCCACTACTACGTCGCCGTTTCCGGAGTCCTGGCCTGGAATCGTGCCGTCGAGTTAGCAGGGCTGCTGCTGTGACCAACAGACGCCAGCGGTGTACGCCAAGGAAAATGTCGGCTCGCATGTAATGAATAGAGTGCGCACATTTCCTCGTTGCACCTACTATCATGTTCGCGAAGCACGCGTTGATGTTAGACCGTGTGACATGTTTCGCCGGGAATATTTAGTGATTTAATGTTGGGGGATGTGGGGATGCACGGCTGACGCGTCCCCTGATAGGTTGTTTTCTCGCATAGCTGCCGTCTCCTGTAGTCCGGCTTCGCCGCGTGGCTTTACTGCGGTGGTCGGCGTGCTTGCAGGGTAGTACGAGAGATGGCGCAAGTGTTGCTCTGCTAATGCCACCTAACGGCGGCGCTACTTAGGCGCGAAATCTCGGTGCCGGCAAGCGGCGCGGACGTTCGGCGCGTGCCCCGATCCATGCTTCTACGAGACCGTCTCGCAAGGCCTACGCCGGAATGGACGAACACGATCTTTCGAACGCGTCACCGTTCGCGTGACCGTACGCGCGAACGACCAGGCGCTGGTGTCTAGCATGGGGCCAACATATTGGCTCGTTATCCGGTCCCGGTGGGTCGGACTTCCACGATTTGTCGCGCGCCCATCGGCATGTATTGTGGATAGCAACTCGGCTAACAGGCATTAGTCTATGAAAGGTGCCATAAATTCCCTTGTGATTGTTTGCACTACTGTGTTGTCGTTACTTTGTCCGAAGACCACGGGTGAGAAACCCGCAATCCATGAAACACCGTTGTAACTGTTGCACCTACGTCATTGTCTGTGTAACTCTATTCGCATATATGTACCTCAAGCTTGCGCCTTGTTATTCTCGTGGAACTGTGCACAGTGCACCAGACGCATCGTTCAAGAAGGCCGCGCAGTTAGTATAGTGAAAATGAAGCGCTATACTGTATCTTAATAATTTGTGACATATTAAACTTTTTCTAAACTCACAGAAATGAATATTCACGAATGGTCGGGTGCGCATCAATCATTGCTGTTTTTTTGACACAGTGGTGAATCACTGCCGTCATGAATATATTCAGACCTGCGAGTTTTTGTATATATCAAGGGATTGAAGAAGACGTGTGAAATTTCACCAATCGTTGCGGTACGATAAGTCTTTCCTCAGCCAGCGTACCGCTCCAAAACGAGCGTAAATAATGCACCTGCAATTCACCTGGTGTATCCTTATAATAGCTATCGGAATAAAACGGTGAAACTAAGTGGACGCACTTTCCTGTGCCGGTTAAATCAGCTCCGCAGCGAAGCCACGGCAACGCTCTGCCTGCCACTAGTGACATGGGCGCAGCTGGCCTTTTCTTGTTTGTTCTTGGCATTTTTTTACTTTTTACACGCAGTTTTCCTTCGAAAAAGTTCGAATGTGTCTCTTAAGTCAGCAGTCATACTTTTCAACCAATTACTGCATCCCATAACGCCTTAGTGTTTATGTAAGGCTCAGGTGTGCAACTGAGCAGAATAAACGTAATATTTGATAACTGCATGATCAAGTAACCATGAACGATTGAGCGCTTACACATAAAGTGACATTTCGCCAACCTAATTTTCTATAACAGGCCATTACATAATACATTATTAGTGAGTTTCAATATTCCCAACTTACTGCACGCCTTAGTACATGCAAGAAATCAACCTCCAACGTCCAAAACGAATTCGGCAGAACCCATCTCACGATGGCTGTCGACGGTAATGCGGTTAGCATTGAATCATTAAAGCGACACAACGTATTGCCACCGTCGAAACGAGTGTGAGGCGTATACTGCAGCGGGACTCCTCTTCCACAGTTCCCTAAGAATAGTCGGCGCCGCCGGGAAGCCTGCGCGTGACATCTGATGTGCACGGGGCGCCCGTGAGTGCGAACGCGGAGAAACGCGTCATGCGGCAACCGGGCTCCTTTTTCGCGCTTCTTTCCGGACACGCTAAGCCATCTAGTGCTGCTGCCGAGAAGTCCGCGCGTGGCCTCCGAGGCGAGAAGCGCGTCGCGCCGCTGCGTGCGAACGCTGAGAATGGTACCCTCGCTTGCCGCCCATTCAGCGACACGTACTCAATGACCCAACTTGGCGAGAGTTGCATTGAGGAGCGGCATGTCACCACTGCATTCATAGCCCAGCTCGCTAAAGCGTTGGCGTGAAAGGCGTTGAGAAGCGGCGCATACCCAGTGCATTCGTGGCGCAGGCTGCTAAAGCGTCGGGTTGCTGTCCTTGAGGAACCCTTGTGACGTGAATTCGATTCCGCCCAGCATCGGAGATATGTGAAGGATCGTTTTCTGTTTTTGTAATTTTAAAGCTGCCACATTCCAAGTGACGCATACCTACTCACCGAAGTCTGCGTCAATCACGTTCATTGAAGAGCTGCGCACACGTACTGGCACATACCCAGCGACTCAAGACGGCGTCAGAGTTTCTTTGATGAGCGATCCCTGCGCATTCCCCATCTACAGCGACCCACGTAGGTGTGAAAGAGGTCCATTGAAGAGCGCAACATATCAGTACATTACCGCATACTCGGTGACACAAGTTGGCCTGACGGTTGGTTTCTAATCCTGTTCCCTAAGTGCAGCAGCCCAATGCGCTACCCATTCGACCAGGGACACCCCAGTGACCCAGGTAGACGGGAAAACTGTTAGAGACATACAATAGACAGCTAGCTCCCGGAAAGTGTGCGTAGTGTCCTGCGTATGCTAACGGGCATTAAAATCTTTATAGAGTGAAACATTATTCACGTTGGCGTGACACAAAACGTGACAAATTTACGTTTTGAAATAACAAGAATAAAAAATTATAATTTACAGCATGCCCAAGACAGCAAAATCCTAGTGGCACTTCATACTTGTAGCAGGACTCTCCTTGCGGTTTCTCCTTGCATTTGTGTAGTTGTCGCTCTCATTTTCATGCCTTGAGGACTAGTTGACACCCTGCTCCGTGCATGTCCGCGTGCTGGTTTCTTCGTTTGCTTTGTATTTGTTGCCTGGAAAAGGTTCGCTTCGAGTGACTTTGAGTATTAAACTGTTCCATCAGACTGCTGGTAGCACAAAAATGAGTTTACATGCGAAGTTCGAGGGTAAGGGATTGAGTAGGAAAGGATAATCGTTGCTTCAGTATTGTCGGGGCCGCGCACAATATGTGTAAACATACGTATCGAGTTACACGTAGCATCCCTTGCGAGAGTTCAAAGCTAGCTTATATTAGAACGTTATGCGTTTATACGCATAATGTTCATGTGAGCGAAAAATACTAGTAAACCGAACTATCGCGTACGACAGCTGAAGTTATGAAAACGTGAAATAGAAACTTCGAAATTTGGGTTCTAGCGGATTTCTTCCCGCACGGTGTAGGCTACAAATTAGAGTGTAACTTCAGAACGGCACGAGATAAGTGCATAGTTCTATTCGCACCAGGTAAAAAAAAATTGCGAGGAGGTTCTCTTCAAAGTAAAATAAACGAATACCATTATAAATTATTCTTATATCAAGTGTGTCCTCATACCTTGAACTGGTCAGTGGCAGGCTAACGTACTTGTTCTCCGTTTCCTGAGAGAGAGAGAAGTCATAAGGGAAAGGCAGAGATGCTAACCAGGTTGAGCGCAGTAGGCTACCCAGCACTAGGGAAAGTCTTCTTACGACGGAGTCCACTTCATTTTGACGAAAGCTCTTGACTTTTCGGCGTTATTGCTCTTACAGACGAAATGCTTTTTGTATACGAAATATTGTGAGCGATTTTCCGAATTCGATGGCGATAAGGCGGGTTTATTCAAACTGCACGAGTGACGAGCATAACGTTATACATTCTCGAATCTACGAGAGCATCAGTCATCACTGTGGACTGTACGGTGATGTGGCTGCAAGTGCCGGACCGACTAGAGACGGATATTTAGATTCGACGACCGCCTATAGTGCTCACCGTTATGATTACAACTACAACTATTTTATTATTATTTTTTTTTGCTTTGTTGGTAGAGCTTGCCCAACAAAGCATTGTGTTCACTATTTACCAGGGTGTCGCAACGAAATGATTTTCACGTGATGTCGTTAAGGGCCCCCCGTATGTCGCAGAAAGGGCAGCGTCGGCGTCCCGCGTCAACCGTCTTTTGGCGAAATATCATACAGAACCACGCATGTCCAAGCACGCAGGTCCTCCGTGTAACGCAGAGACGTTACTGCGATAACTGAATTTTTCAAAGTAGAATGCGTCAGAGAAATAGTAAAGTACGACTTACAACCTACAGACAGGTTAGCACCGGATTGTAATTTGAATATACGAGAAAACATAATTATGTTGCAGGGAAACTAAAACACAAACCCCTTTTCCAGCGTTTCTACCATTCATCCGCGCATCCACGGTAAAGAGGCCGCGTTTCTGCGAGAAAGCTCGGCTTCGTGCATAATGTTTGCCGCCGGCGTTTCTCGGTAAACGGTTACATAAGCTGCAGTCGCCGGGCAGCGTGCGAAGCAGTCAGAGATCTTTGAATGCCAACGCGTTGCAATCTTAAAGGCGGAGCTCAAGCGTCCTCTAATTTTCGCGTTCTGGCTTTAGTTTCGTTCCACTGAAAAAAGTTCCGTTCCTGTTCTGCTCCGGAACGAAAAAAAAAAATAACATGTAACGGTTCTAACGGTTTTGGTTCGCCTGCAAAAGTTTTCGAAGCAAAGTAACGATAAATGCATGGTGTTTATTTTTCTCAAGAACTGAATTACGAAGTCTGAGATCATGCTCAGTGTCTTGAGCGAACGCACTGAGCATTATCTCAGAAGCAGCACGTCATCGAGTTTAGACGCCGAAAGGAGAGACCGCTGCTGCGATAAAACGAACTTAAACGAATATAAACGAACGATATAACGCGCAAGCCTGCAGTTTGCTGCGATATGCCGATCCGCTAGTGCACTGTGCAGCAGGCTTAGTGGAGCGCTCGACCGGCTATCGCTTGCACTATCTTTGCCCGAGATACGTGCTGATGCTGACGTTGCCAGACGTCGGTCGTTTCGGATTGTCCACTTTCTCCTTGAACTGAAAGGCGATAAAAATATTTCGTTTTAACTGCGCAACAAAGTAATAAATAACGTTTCGGCTACCTTATCGTTTTCGTCACAAACATCCTTTCTTTTTCGTTCCGTTCCGGCACACTGCTATTTACTATCTGGAATGATGAGATTTCTTGTTCATCGCCACTACGCCTCGGAAACGTAGCGCTGTTTTAGTACCAGAAGAGAATAGGACGTTAAACACTACCCGCCCCCGTAAAGCTCTAAGACATTCCATGCAATGTTGAAACATCGAGATGAAATAGCAAAGAGTGCTCCCATTAACAGTACTAGTTAACACAGACCTCATCATTTTGCGCCAACCGCAGTGGTTTAGAGGTTAAGCAACCGTGCTTGCCAGCACGAGGTCGCCGATCTTATCCGGTGTTGCACCCCAAATCGGAAGTGCGCATTTTTTGGGTGCTTCCCCCGAGGCAGCCCTCCTCAGCGCCCGCCCACCTGGCGACGGGGCCCGACACTGACTGTGACGAGCAAACAAAGACGCTCACTTAGAAGCGACAGCATCCGCCGCCCTCCGTGTCAGTGGCAGCGAGCGTGAAGAGCATTCTCCTTACCCTGACAAAATGGCCGTCAGAGAGAGTAAGGGAACCCAGTCGGCGACATTCGTGAGAGGAGCGTGAACTGTTTCGTGGATGGAGCGTGAATGAAATCTGTTTCCGAATTGGCTCGTCCTTGCTTCGAAGGTTGGATGTCAGAGGCGGAGTTCTGTGGACTGTACGACTCCTCTGATTGCCCACTGCCAGGTCATCGAATTCCCTTGCGCAGAGAACTAGGGAAGAAGAACATGTTAAAGGCGGACCTTTGGCGCAGTGAAAGGAATGCTGACGTGTCCTGACGTCTGCAGACCTGTGTGTCCAGACTAGAATCTGACTAGTTGTTTCAATGTGTAAGTAATGTAAAATAAACCTTTTTCCTTTCGCTCCTACTGCCGAACGCACTCACCCCTGCGGCTGGCAGATTATTGGCCTAAATGCTACCCCAAGTCCCAACACCAGCAAGGGCAGGTGCATAACTACGCACTAAATGTCAATGCACTTTCTGCTGGGAACTTACGCGTGTCTTGAATAACTTATGTATGCATAACTTCAACTCTCTCACTCGCGCCTTGAACCAATCTGCTCGAAATCAGGAAACGGAGTCAATGTATAGAACGTCTTCTTTATTTGACGCTTGTAAAAAGAACTCACGCGGGTCCTCGCTAACTCGTCACTTCTGCTCTTCACTTGCACAGCATATTGTTTAAACACAATGAATCAATGAAAGCCTTAGCACGCCCATGAACTTCCTGTGGAGCTTATCCGGTGCACTCACTCAATCAATCAGCCAATCAATCATCCATCCAATCAGTCAATCACTTGCAGCCTACGAAGTGAATCAACAACTGCAGGGAGGCACACAAAAAAACAGATTGACGACAAGCAAAGGCGTGAAGTCAAATTTACTTCTTTGGTTCCTTCGTTTATTATGACGAGCCGGGGCGTAGGAACCCCGATACAACAACCACGTCTGTAAATGTACACGAGTATAGAAGTCTCATACAAACGCAGCAATGCGAAAAGCACAAAAACTGTGCCCATAGAGAGTAGGTATGTTACTGTATGTACACGTGGCACGGGCAGGGCGACATGGACGATCAGTTGACCGCCTGCGCACCTCTTTCGCGTCAAGACAACGGAGCTATAGTAAACGTAGTTCAACGTTCATCGCAGTAAGAAAGGCCTAATTCTAGCATAAAAAAAAAAAATTCCGACGAGCTGTTCTCGCACACGAGCCCTCTGCAGTTCCGTAAACCGAATCTTTACATAACCACGACGAACAACACGTGTTTCATCATCGCATTGAACCACTGCGACACTCGGTGCATTATTTCAGTTCAGATAGGAACGAGAGTTCACAAAAACAGAAAAGAAAAAAAAAACATCGTGTGTATTAGGAGACGCGCTCAAAGACGAGCTCAGAAACACCAAAGTGTGATCTGTTTGTCTCTCCCTCGCAGCCTCATACTATATTCTCGACGACAAAATTGCTTCGCTGGTGTTGGGAGAAAAAGAGAAAAAAGAAACAGAAGAGAAAGAAAGCTCCTCATCCAGTTTGGAAAAACAGTCTGAAATATGAAAGCGTAGCGTCGTTTCCATTCCGCTAGAAGGCATGTGACAGACATCGATACCAAGTCTGAATAATGTGCTCGATGTAATATTAATGAAGTTTGCTCGGTCAATTTTGGGAGCTAACACGAAAAGAAAGAAAATCCCGGAAACTAAACATTCGTAGCAATGTTTTCCTTCTGCATATTTTCACACGAGCAACCCCTTCAAGTATGGCTCGGTTTTGTCCGTGGCTGCACATAGCATGTGATCCAAGCTTTGTGATCGTTTAACCCAAAGCAGTGCATCGAGACTATAGGTTTTTCTCAGCGCGAGAATGCTGGGAGTAGACGTTCAGAGGAATTTTACGAGAAGAGGGCTTGCGATCAATATATCGCCGTCCTCTTAAATAAGCATACGGTTTCGTATCACTTGGATGAAAGGTGTAACTACCGAAACGCCGAGTGAGGACAATAGCAGTTTTCTACGTTCAAACTAAAATTCTTGAAGACAGTCCCTATATACAAGCAGCTTCATTTCTTTCAAGCAGTGCCGAATAGCATTTTTAATAGATAAGGGAACAATGGCAACAGATCTGGCTGAACGGTTTCATTAACATTTAGAAACCCTGTTAGAATTCGTATGGCGGAAGACGGATGAATGTTTAGCGGAGAAAGGCCCAGCGTTTACGGATTGAGACGTCGACGACGTGAATGCCACACTATCACATTTTCAATGACCTAGCCATTCTCCGGCGGAACCTCACTGTCTCTGCGTTTATCTGTTTCTCTCTCGTTACATGACATTTCAACAACGCGGAAAACATAAGTGTTGCTTTTCCACGTTTTACTTTGATCTAAAGCAGTTTTTAATGCCCTTTCAGTAATCAATGGCTAGCCTCTAAACACACTGTTCAGATATGCTACGTCGTCTTCTGTGACTGCAGATCTCATCTGCTGGTAAAAAAAGACCTATTAGGGATGTCCTAGGCTTAAATAAACAATCTAACTTGACATATTGTTTTCCATTATTGTTCTAACCGCGATTCCATCACACCGTCAAGCGGGAAAGGCGCGCTTCTCCCTTTTACGTGCTTAAACCAGCATTCAGATCTTCGATGAAATACTGAAAAATGCCCACGAGTGAACATAACGAGCACCATATTGGCCACTGTACGGAAAATACGATGAAAAGCAAAAAGAGAGGACAAACAAAAAGTAAACACTGATTTCTATCACTGGTCCTCTGTAGTTCACTGCAGTTCCTTGACCTCAGGTAATCATGGCCACGCGGAATTGCTTATGCCTCCCCCCCCCCTCCACCCTCTCCCTCCGACGACGTCCACCAGCGCAACGTACACACACACACGTGTAAGGCCCGAAGCAAACTAAACGTCGACTTTTTCCTGCACGCTAAACACAGAGACGCCAGACGTCATCGCATACCCTACTGGGCGCCGTTTCGGTGGGGGCCGTCGCAACGTCAAACGCGTCACGCGGCGCAACGCAACAGAGACAGGCCACGGGCGCACTTGTCAGGCCTGAACAGGACCGCGCATGCGCCGGAGCTATAGGAACAGTCCGCGACGATCTCTTCTGTCGCGTGAGGTCACGTCGCGATCATCGGCGTCGCCGCCGTCGTGGTCGACACCATCCCGTCCGGCAGGGTGACGTTGAACAGCGACGCGACGGTCGCCTCTACCAGGGTGTCGTTGCCGGAAAGGGGGACGAGACCGAAGTCCTTGGCGGCCCAGGACGGAAAGCGGTAGAGATCGAACACGAGCGGCCCGATCGTGTGGATGGCGGCCAGTTGCACCAGCACGCACGCCACGTTCATCAGGAAACCCATCTTCATCTGCGGAAAGAGAAGCGAGGGCAAATATATATATTTATATATCTAAATTATAAGGCTTGGCGAGCCAAAACGACGGATCAGTTTATGAGGCACGCCGTAGTGAGGGACTACGGTGTAATCTGGACCACATTGGGTTCCTTAACGACCACCTATATCTAAGTACACGGGTGTATTTCGCCCCCGTCGAAATGTGGCCGCCGTGGCCAGGATTGGATACCGCGAACCCGTGCTTAGCAGCCCAACACCATAGCAACTAAGCAACCACGGCGGGTAGAAAGAAGGGTAACGGAAGCGTAGAAGTGCCAGGGATTGGGCTATACCTTGGGTACAGTGCAGATGCTAGGCATATGACAGATAGAAACGACGAAACAAATAAATGCTTCTCCTCGTCGCGTCTATCGGTGTGTTGTGTCTTGCATTTGCGCGGGACTCATGCACAATGGAAAGTCAATAAGTTCCCTATTGAAAATAACCCTATGCCCCATTATCAATAATCTCATATGAACACATGTGCACAAGTATTAAAAAACTCGTAAGCTCCCAAAAACCTATAAGGCGTGTCTCATGTGACATTTGTATCCAGCATATGAACATATGTGGATAACCATATAACAACCTGTATGTTCCCATATATCATATCGGGCATGTCCTACGTGATATAAATAGAAGCACATCGTTTTTAATGCGATCTTGATATGTTCTTGCAATGAGTGGGGGAGTAATAGCCCAAGTATAATATTAACTATAATGTCTCCCATATGTTCTGTGGCAACATGCGAGTTCTTATATGGGAGGCCCAAATGTCCGCTGGAATTATTTGATATGAGGTATATAGGTTTTTAGACAGGGCCCAAGTAAAACAATAAGTCCCGTGTGTGGGATTCAGAAGACGCATTGACGCGGACATCTATTAGTTCCATCTATGCTGTTCCACTGGATTTAACAGACATGACAAAAGAAAGGTGGTCAAGGCCACACTTTGTGTCCTGCGCTCGAATGATTTGGGCGGACGACCTTGACACTCCCGTCTTCTGTCTCTCATGGTAGTGCGCTATTTGCTAATTTTGTTCTTGTATTTTTTACATTCTAAGGTGGTTTTGCGACCTGAGTGTTTTTTGTTGTTGTTGTTGTTGTTTCAGATCCTGCGTGTAAGTTCTGTTCCTACTTGCGCACTCCATTTCTCGTCGTTTAGTGTTTGTGGCCTGCCACCTCGCTGTTTTTTTTTCTTTAGTTCTCTTTTTCTTATCTTCAACTCCCTTTTCTATGTTCTTATTAAAGAGTACGGAGGCCTTGCGCCCCTCCCGGTGGCAGTTGCCATTCTGCCTTGTCCCTATTTCCCTATCTCTGTATTTTATGTATACTGCGTACATTTATACATACTGCAGCCCCTTTATGGGGCAATTGCAGAAGTGGGTTAGACAAAAAGAAGTCATACAAAAAGACAAGTAAACAATAACATATTAAAAATTCAAAAGAAATAAGGCAGATGACACAAATCAAGCTCAAAAGAACAGCAACACTGCGAGTCAGTACAAAACGACAATGAGTCAATACACTGTAACAACAACAAAATACATAAAATCAGGTGTAGTTAACTTTTAACATGAAATCGTTTAGTGGCAGTGACCTAATTGTTCCGGGAATTAAGTTCCAGAATTCAACAGTACGTGGGAAAAAGCTGTATTTAAATTGATTAGTTCAAGCAAAGTAAGGCTTAATATTAAGCCTATGGTGACTCCTACTTGAACGAGGAATGTCTGAAGGAATATATATAGGATGCGAGACACGATAAGAAACATTTACGATGCCATGCAGAAACCTCAATGACTCAATGTGACGGCGTATGGATAAAGGGGACCCGCCGTCGTTGCTCAGTGGCTATGGTGTTGGGCTGCTGAGCACGAGGTCGCGGGATCGAATCCCGGCCACGGCGGCCGCATTTCGATGGGGGCGAAATGCGAAAACACCCGTGTGCTTAGATTTAGGCGCACGTTAAAGGACCGCAGTTGGTCAAAATTTCCGGAGTCCTCCACTACGGCGTGCCTCATAATCAGAAAGTGGTTTTGGCACGTAAAACCCCAAATATTATTATATTGGATAAAGGGGTTAGGTCCAAAGAAGATAAGGCACAAGAGGATGAAAAATAGTGACTATAGCGACGATATATGAACCTAATAGATTTTCGTTGGATGCTCTCAATGGAGTTAATGTCGCACTCCTTATGAAGGTTCCACACAGCAGAAGCATAATCTAGGATTAGGCGAATTAAAGTTTTCTACATTAGTAACTTAGGTTACCATTGGAATCTGAACCTGGCAACGTTTAACGTTAGAACGTTATCTAGTGAGGCAAGTCTAGCAGTGTTAGTGGAGGAATTAGAGGGTAGTAAATAGCATACAATAGCGCTCAGTGAGGTTAGGAGGACAAAAGAAGCATATACAGTGCTAAAAAGCGGGCACGTTCTGTCCTACCGGGGCTTAGCGGAGAGACGAGAACTAGGAGTCGGATTCCTGATTAATAAGGATATAGCTGGTAACATGCAGGAATTCTATAGCATTAACGAGAGGGTGGCAGGTCTTGTTGTGAAACTTAATAAGAGGTACAAATTGAAGGTAGTATAGGTCCAAGCCGCTACATCTAGTCATGATGACCAGGAAGTCGAAAACTTTTACGAAGACGTGGAATCGGCAATGGGTAAAGCCAAAACAAAATACACTATACTGATGGGCGACTTCAACGCCAGGGTAGGCAAGAAGCAGGCTTGTGGGGGAATATGGCATAGGCTCTAGGAATAGCAGGGGAGAGTTATTAGTAGAGTTTGCAGAACAGAATAATACGCGGATAATGAATACCTTTTTCCGCAAGCGGGTTAGCCGAAAGTGGACGTGGAGGAGCCCAAATGGTGAGACTAGAAATGAAATCGACTTCATACTCTGCGCTAACCATGGCATCATACAAGATGTAGACGTGCTCGGCAAGGTGCGCTGCAGTGACCATAGGATGGTAAGAACTCGAATTAGCCTAGACTTGAGGAGGGAACGGAAGAAATTTGTACATAAAAAGCCAATCAATGAGTTAGCGGTAAGAGGGAAACTAGAGGAATTCCGGATCAAGCTACAGAGCAGGTATTCGGCTTTAGCCCAGGAAGAGGACCTCAGAGTTGAAGCAATGAACGATAATCTTATGGGCATCATTACGGAGTGCGCTATAGAAGTCGGTGGTAACTCCGTTAGACAGGAGACCAGTAAGCTATCGCAGGAAACGAAAGATCTGATCAAGAAACGCCAATGTATGAAAGCCTCTAACCCTACAGCTAGAATAGAACTGGCAGAACTTTCCAAGTTAATCAGCAAGCGTAAGACAGCTGACATAAGGAACTATAATATGGATAGAATTGAACATACTCTCAGGAACGGAGGAAGCCTAAAAGCAGTCAAGAAGAAACTAGGAATAGGCAAGAATCAGGTGTATGCAGTAAGAGACAAAGCCGGTAATATCGTTACTAATATGGATGAGATAGTTCAAGTGGCTGAGGAGTTCTATAGAGATTTATACAGTACCAGTAACACTCATGACGATAATGTGCGAGAGAATAGTCTGGAGGAACTTGAAATCTCACAAGTAACGCCGGAAGAAGTAAAGAACGCCTTGGGAGCTATGCAAAGGGGGAAGGCAGCTGGGGAGGGTCAGGTAACAGCAAATTTGTTGAAGGATGGCGAGCAGATTGTTCTACAAAAACTGGCCAACCTGTATACGCATTGCCTCACGACCTCGGGCGTACCGGAATCTTGGAAGAACGCTAACGTAGTCCTAATCCATAAGAAAGGGGACGCCAAAGACTTGAAAAATTATAGACCGATCAACTTACTGTCCATTGCCTACATAGTATTTACTAAGGTAATCGAAAATAGAATTAGCAACACCTTAGACTTCTGTCAACCAAAGGATAAGGCAGGATTCCGTAAAGGCTACTCAAAAATAGACCATATTCACACTATCAATCAGGTGATAGAGAAATGTGGGGAATACAACCAACCCTTATATATAGCTTTCATTGATTACGAAAAAGCATTTGATTCAGTCCAAACCTCAGCAATGATGGAGGTATTAAGGAATCAGGGCGTAGATAAGCCATATGTAAAAATACTGGAAGATGTCTATAGCGGCTCCACAACCACCGTAGTCCTCTATAAAGAAAGCAACAAAATCCCAATAAAGAAAGGCGTCAGACAGGGAGATACGATCTCTCCAATGCTATTCACAGCATGTTTACAGGAGGTATTCAGAGACCTGGAGTGGGAAGAATTGGGGATAAAAGTCGATGAAGAATACCTTAGCAACTTGCGATTCGCTGATGATATTACCTTACTTAGTAACTCAGGAGACCAATTGCAATGCATGCTCACTGACCTGGAGAGGCAAAGCAGAAGGGTGGGTCTGAAAATTAATCTGCAGCAAATCTGCAAGTAATCTGCAAGTAATCTGCAAGTAATCTGCAAGTAATGTTTAACAGTCTCGGAAGAGAACAACAGTTCACGATAGGTAGCGAGGCACTGGAAGTGGTAAGGGAATACATCTACTTAGGGCAGTTAGTGACCACGGATCCGGATCATGAGACTGAAATAACCAATATAAGAATGGGCTGGGGTGCGTTTGGCAGGCGTTCTCAAATCATGAACAGCAGGTTGCCACTACCCCTCAAGAGAAAAGTGTATAACAGCTGTGTCTTACCAGTACTCACGTATGGGGCAGAAACCTGGAGGCTTACGAAAAGGGTTCTGCTGAAATTGAGGACGACGCAACGAGCTATGGAAAGAAGAATGATGAGTGTAACGTTAAAGGATAAGAAAAGAGCAGATTGGGTGAGGGAACAAACGCGGGTAAATGACATCTTAGTTGAAATCAAGAAAAAAGAAATGGGCATGGGCCGGACATGTAATGAGGAGGGAAGATAACCGATGGTCATTAAGGGTTACGCACTGGTTTCCAAGGAAAGGGAAGCGTAGCAGGGGGCGGCAGAAAGTTAGGTGGGTGGATGACATTAAGACGTCTGTAAGGACAACATGGCCACAATTAGTACATGACCGGGGTAGTTGGAGAAGTATGGGAGAGGCCTTTGCCCTGCAGTGGGCGTAAGCAGGCTGATGATGATAACTCAGTTTCCTTTCGAGAATTGTTGAAATTGCGCCTCAAATACCCGAGCTTCCGGATTGCTTTAGTGCAAATCAAATTAATGTGCTTTGACCAGGACATGTTAGTGGTAAATATGACGCCAAGATATTTGTATTCCGAGACCCTGTGCAAGGATAAGTCGTTGAAAGTGTAATTGATCAATGAAGGAGAGGCACTATTAGAAAATGACATTATCACAGTTTAGTAAAATTTATTTCCATTTGCCAAGTGCTGCACCAGGTACAGAAGCTGACAAATGAGGAATTTAGTTCAAGATGATCTTCTGGTGTGTTAATCACGCGATACAAAACACAGTCGTCCGCATAAAGGCGTATGTATGAAGTGACGTTTCGAGGTAAGTCATTAACGTATAGTAGAAATAGTAAAGGACCAAGAACCGACCCTTGGGGTACACCAGATGACACGTCAACAGAAGATGAATTAGTTGAATTATAACATACGAAATGTGACTGATGAGAAAGGAAACTGGCAATCCAGCTAACCAAGTGAGAATTTTTCAAGATCATGTTAAGCTATATTAAGAGATTAGAATGCAGTACAGTATCGAAAGGCTAGGAAAAATCTATAGATATAGTGCCGACTTGGGTGCCGATATCAAGAGCGCAGAGAATGCCGTGTGAGAATTCAACTAGTTGTGTTAAGGTGCTGAAACCTTTCCTAAAACCGTGCTGAAAGTTAGAAAGCATGTTATTAGATTCCAGAAATTCCACTATATGTTTGTGAGTTATGTGCTCCAGTATCTTACATGAATATGATGTTAATGAAATAGATCTATAATTAGATAAGAGCTGTTTATTACCAGATTCGAATAATGGATGTACTTTGGCCAGCTTCCATGACGATGGAACAATGCCGGTATTCAGGGATTGAGGAACAATTTGAACAAAAATATTTGATATTTATCAAGTAATAATAATAATAATAATAATAATAATAATAATAATAATAATAATAATAATAATAATAATAATAATAATAATAATAATAATAATAATAATAATAATAACAATAATAATAATGATGATGATGATGATAATAATACTTATTGCCACCAAATGACATGTGAAAGAAGCCCGCGAATATGCTCAAAGTGCCTCGTGCGTCCTGTCGCGCGGCAATGTTGCGTGTATTCGCCGGCTCCTTTCACGCTCGGAAAAACACTTCTATGTAGCACGTATAGAGCAAGAGAAAGCTGTATCGGGAGTTTTTTGTGTTGTTCTGTAATTTTCTTTTCAGCTCATTATAATATATGGGAAGCTGATTAAGTAATTAAAATTAATTATGTATTTACGGTTAATGCAAAAAATAATCCGAGTATCCTCAAGCGACGGCAAACAAAATTATCTTGGTTCTGCCCAACTACGTGGCATTCGCACATTTTTAAACTTTGGTGCATGATAGTCGGACACCCTGTGTATATCTGCACAAATCGCACACACACACACACAATAAAAACGAACATAGCATTATCTAATTATATGGCGTACAAGACGGGAAATATATGCGGCTCATTTAATTACACAGCACGCGAGCCGGTCGGCATGCACCATTTGCGTTAGCCCAGATGCGATGGTAATGTGCATCGCATTTAACAGATGGCGCAGCATCTTAATTCGATGCGCCACCTTAACTATAAGTGGCGAACTTCGATGCCGCCTAGCGGTGACCAAGGCCGAGAACAGGCACCGACAGCCGTCGCGCATTGTCGCCTCTCTCCTTACGATGCAGCGTGCGAGCAGCTCAATCGACAATGAAGAGTGGGACGCTGAAAACGAAAGACGGCTAGGGACGTCGCCAAGAAATTACTGCACGTCACGGTAACGTCATTACTTCCGGATGCGTCTAGATAATTCTCTATCGGCAAATGACTACATGGTATTCTAAAGGAGCGAAAGACTGCCTCCTAGCAAGTTACCGGAAGCTCTCGTGTTTCAAAATGGCCGAAATACGAAAATAAAACGAGGAATGCTGCGAAATCCGTGTCCACGTCACGTCAACGCACAAGCCCCGAGATTTAGCGCAAAAAAATTTAGGAGGGGCTTGGCCTTCATTTTTCGCACTTATAATCAACGTATTCGCGTCTAATTAAAGACTGTCGAGTTTTTTGTGAGAATACTTTACCACTTCCAAATGACTTAACGCCGATCTTTCGTGACCTTTTAAGTAGCCAACCCACGCCATGAGTAGTCTAAGGCGCCCCCGCATTACTTACCATGTCTATGGTCCTTAGCCTTCCCATGTCGCACAGGATGGCGTTGGCTCCGGTAGCGATGGGCAGCATGAAGGCGAACAGGCAGCACGCTTTGACGGGCATCAAGTAGTACAGCGGGTGCACGCGTGTGGCCACAGCCTATTGTGAAAGAAACGACGACACTTGCCAAGAACGTTTCCTTTCGCAACTTTCAAACGACGTTACTCCTGTATCAGATTTTTATCTAGCGCAAGAACTCTAAGCCGAATAGCTTTCTTCGCCTGCCGCGATATGTTTGCTACATGTAACCTGCATTGTTAAAGTTACAACCTCATGATACACCAATGTTGTGTGAGCAATTGATGCTTCCAAGTCTGCTTTGATAGAACCTAGTATTAATTGACAGTGTAATTGGAGTTTTTTTTCCCTGTTTATTTCTAGTCATTGTTGTGGTTATTGGTGTTTCCGTTTTGTACATATAGTACGATAGCTTGTATATATACTACATAGTGTGTACAGTTTCTATAGTGTTGTATACAAGACTAGTATAGCAATTGTGAATTCCTTTTTAGCGCATTCACTTGCTGGTTTTGATCGCCATGCTATTATTGCGTACTTTTGTTCGTCGACCTGCGTGTCGAACTGCGTTAAGAGCAGACGCCTTTGTCAGGCCTTGAGTGGCCTTCAGGCCTTGAGCTTCTTTCTGTTCCCGCTATTGTAAATAAACAATTACAAAAAAAATATCAATTCGATATATGGTGGTCGTTACTGTATTCCATTCGAAAATTTCGCACTTTAAACACCCTTAATTAACTGTTTCCTCGCGTGGCGGCTTCCTCCCGCCAAGGGAACATTATAATCGCGACGGAAGGCACGAAAATTGGGTGAAGCACTGTTAAGATGATTAGCTCGGGTGCTCCTATCTAAATATATGTAAAAGAATAATTCTTTCTTCTCGACAACCACTGCACCAAACCTGACAAGGTTTCTTGAATTTAAGAGAAAAGTTTGAAAGCTAGTGACTGTTGCTTCCAATATTAGATTTATATCGTCAGCCTTTTATAAAAAATTGGCAATAGAAAATTTTCACAAAACAAAACTATGAAGCTCGCAACTCTCTAACACAGCAAACAAAAATGATATCACAATTCTGTGAATCGCATATGATAGTACATCTGAAGTGGATAATATTGATATGTTACCCATGAATCTTAAAAAATTGAGTAATATGGAAATACAGCTTTTGCAGAACCCTTGTACACAACGTAACAAATTCACGTAAGATATAAATTGACATATTGAATTTGTTCGCTTTGAATGAACTAATGGATGCCGTTTACAGAAGCGTGACATCTGTTTTTGATGCAGAGCTTTTAATTTATAAACTTCGTGCGTCTATATATTTCTTTTTTCAGACTTTCAATTTTTTAAAGATCCTTTTGATACAATTCAGGCCCTAAATCGAAATTCTGCTTGCCACAGACACTAGAATTTAACTTTTTCTCTCAAATGCAACAAATTTCATTATAATTGGTCCAGCAGTTATTTCAGAAAGTGTTATTGCGCTTTACATGCATTTGAATAGGCCGCGTCGGAGTTGGGCCCGAGCTAAAGCTTCCTCTTAACAGCCTTTGCTTTAGCCATGCAGTTATTATCTCCGCGGTCACAGTACAAAGCGCTTTCACCACAGCACAAGCGTGTTTCTTTATAACGCCGGGTTTCATTGTGGCGAAGACCACTGTAGCAACAAATATAAGGCAGGGCCTGAAAACAGGAAAGTGACGCCACCGCCCGGCGACTCTCGTCATCTGAACGCTGAATCGACGGCCTCCGAGACTGTCGATAGGGCGAGACCGCTCCAGACTCTGGGATATTGGTGGGTAAGATCGATAGCTCTCTCCCGCGAAAACTCACACTTTCTTAAAAATAAAGCCCATACTAGTTATTACCTATTACGCATCACACCATTTGCTGCCTTAGTACAACTGTAGTTGGCAACGATAGAGTTAGTAACATAACAGACTAGACAAGGCAGTCACTCTTACTAATGGATCTCCGCTATCATTTTCGAACGCAGTTAGCATCAGCGGAATTGAAGTTTTTGTTCTATAAGGCATATATCGGACCCACTGTGAAATATGCCACAGCTGATCCAATGTATGGAGCCGAGGTGAGAATACGTGTATTTTATCAAAAGAATTTAAAAAAAAATTGAAAGTTTGAAAAAAGAAATAAATGGTGGTGCTAACTGCGCTTCGAATTGGTGGCTGAGACCTACTAGTAACAGTGACTACCTTGTTTAGTCAGTTAGGTTATTAACTCTATCGTTATTAAATCTATCGTTACGAATTGCCGTTACAATAAGGTAGCAATTATGTAACGCTAGGAGGTAACTCCTAGGACCTTTTTTAAGAGTGGTGCTTTGGCAGCTTTAAAAATTTCAGTTTTGCAAGAACGCTTTCCTCTTAATTCCTATTCTCCCTCTACAAATTCGTTATCTTTTGTTGTTGTTGTTTTTTTTTCGAAGTTCCGTTTAGCGACGGCATTTCAACTAGTACGTGCGGCGTCACATAGACGTCGTCGCTAAAACGGCACGCACTTCGACTGGGGCGCCTGCGTTCGCGAAAAAGTCGCTCCGAACGCGATGCCGCGCTGGCCCCGCGGCATGAGCGCTGACGTGTGGCGTCATGGAGGAAGGAAACTAAGGAGAGGCCCTACCCCCTCCGCGCGCTAGGACAAAAGTGTGGCGGAAATGACGCAGTAGGTTCTCCGTTGTTTTGCTGTTTTTTTTTATTTCTTTGCTGTAGTGGCCCCGCCTTTCGGGCCACAATGGCGGCTTTGTTATTGTTTTGTGCGCTCACACGTGTTGTTCCGCAGGTTTCGTACCGTGGCAAAGGCGCCGTTCGGGCAGGTTTGCGTTGGTCTCCGTGATTTGTTGCGTCGTGTTATCTGGACCGTGCTCTACCGGATGTTGCTGTGGCCAGGTGGGACAGTAGGAACTAAAGTGACGCGCACACAAGAAAACGTGAACGTTGCTCACTCGATGACCGCGGAAGCTCGCTGTCAAAAAAATTTGGAGGATGCTTAAGCTTCGCCTTTAAGATAGCACCCAAAGATCCCTGACTGCTTCTCACACTTCCCGGCAACTGGAGCGTATGTAACACGTAGTGTTTGCCTGGAAACGTTCGCCGCGAACGCTATGCACGAAGGCGAGCTTTGCGGTGGAACCACGGCCTCTTGCGGTGGGCCGCGATGCGGCGGAGGCGAGCGCCAGCTGAAGTTGATGCAAGTAACTGGACGCGCCGCTCCATGGCCCCCAAGACACCAATCGCGCAGGCGCGCGCAAAATGGCGGACGCCGCGGCCGGTTTGTGTGTGTGAAGGGGTTTCCTTAAATTTTCGCGTAACAGAATTATGTTTTCTCGTACAGTCAAATTACAATCCGAGAGCAATCATGTCTGTAGGTAGCGTGTAAGTTGTAGCTTACAATTTTTCTATGGATTTTAGCTCGAGAATTTAAATTCAGTGAATTCCTTGCATCATATGGAAAATCTGGGTATACGTGGTTCGAAAATTTTTTGCCGATGCGACGTACGACGTGAGACACCGGATTTTCTGCGACACGGGCTCCTTAAAGGGACCCTGAAACGCTTTTGACGATTTTCTACAAACGTACTGAGTCGTTAGAGTAGGTCCTTCTGATCATTAATTGGCACATCTAAGTGCCCCGCGTAAAGCGTGTAATTTATTATAAGGTTTTAAAAATGCACGTCGCTGCCGATCGCAGCACACTGCTCGGCGGAATTTTAAGCCGCCCCTACCCATATGACCGAAATCACCCATACGACGTCAGTGGGGCGAGCTATCCGATTGGCTGACAAGGGCGCGTGATCGATAATTTTTCCAACGTTATGGTAAACAAATGATCTTCGTAATAGTTCGAATGTTAGTTAATTTGTTTTTATGAGGAGAAAGTAACATAAAGAGAATGCACAAGAATAATTTTTCAGTACACTTAAGCACTTCCGGCACACAGCAAGTGTCGTCTGCTTGTGTTACAACGAACTCCATTTTGAAGAGAGCTCCGCGGTCAGAGTCGGTCTCAGTCTTTTCGCGAGCACTATGATTCGACTTTGTTGCCTTGTGGACTGCAAACGTAGCGACTGGCAATATGTCAAGCTGCGACATCGTGTCCCTCTGCAAGGCAGCGTACGAGCGAACTGGCTGCTGCGCATCGGACTGCCGCTACCCGATCGGCGCCAGGATTTGCGCGTTTGTGGCGGTCACTTTACACCGGAAGATTACTAACGCAATAGCGTTTCGCGAGTCCTGTATTAGGGCAAACGCAAGCCCAAGGGGACAGAGTCTGGCCGCTTAACTGTGCCGTAACGGGATGAGCCATGAGATGAGCACAAGGGCAAATGTGAATGGTCTGCACGGTGCAGCCACCTGGTGGCACAAAGCTCAACTATACACAGTAGCAGCAACGAAATGTATTCTTCTTTGCTGCTGGTGTGTATTTTTCGCAGGAGTGTAATCATCAACACGTTGTTTTTATAAATGTTTAAAATGTTTTACACTTGGTTAGAGCAATATTAGCGCTTTGTTTGGCTGGTTAAGCGCTGCGCCAACAAGTGTATGGACCGTGCAGACCGATCAGGCCGCTCACGTACGTCTAAGCTAAAGTTCGTTCATCAGCTAGAGTTTATGCCTCCAGTCATTTGCCGGAATGACCAGCTTGCCTGTGGTTACCGGAATACAAAACACGTTCGGCGCTACGACAGAATGCTCGCAACGCACGCTGCTTCGATAGCTCTCGCTTGGGATCGACGGCCAAGCGGCTAGCGGAGAGGTCTCGCGCGGGCGGGGGCGGGCTCCAAAACAACCGGAAGTGGATGATGTGACGTCGCATCGTGACGCTGAACCAGTGAAAGCGGAGCTTAGCCCCGCTCGCTCGGCGAACGAGTTGAGGAGGAAAAGCATGGCTAGGGAGGAGGGTAACTTCTAATTGCTTGTAGCTCCATTAATACGTAACGCTTCACTTAAATTGTAGTGCGAATGTTCTACTTAAGCTGTACCCTACGCGTCTACAAAATTTGTCCGAACCGTTTCAGGGGCCCTTTAACGCTGTCCCGTCAAAGCGCTGGAGTGAGGAAACGCGGCAGCAGGAGCCAGCGAATTGACATTTGTGCTGCCTCTCGCTTCAACGCGAACTAAGCGAAAAGAACGCAGCGCACACAGAGCTATCAGCCATCGGTCCACCTAGACTCTGTCCCCATTCCAGGTCGCATTAAAGATAGGGCGTGTGCGGCCACGCCATACGCAGCAGCCGCTGGAGTAGAACGCACCCCCCTACCTCCCCTCCACCTGGTGCATAGCGCGCGACGGAAGACGGCGCGCTTCCTCCCCGCATTCCTCCTTACGCGAGACAGCCGTCATCGTCGGCTGACCCTTGGACGCTTTCACTCGCACATACACTGTATACGGCGCACGCAGCCGATGTTATAACCCTTGGAGTTTATACGGAACATGACGGCAACGGCGACGGCAGAAATGAGCTTGGAGTGACCCTGTAATTGCTATCGCAATAAAACGTCCGCAGGCAGCCTGTTCTTTCTTTTCCAGACGGAAGTAGTTCTCGCAATTTCTTATACACTTATCCAAGATTACAACTGGCACACTCCTTTAGCTATTCGGCCGTCACAAGAAGACACATACAGTTGCGATCCCTTGCTACGTGATAAAAGAAGCCACTAAATTCTCCTCGTATGTGTACTGAAAGCAAAACCCACGTTACACACGACAGAACACAAAATGTCACGCGCAAGTGTGCGCAAGTTATCGCTTAATAATGGGATTAATTAAATAAACGTAAACAGGTAACGAAGATGGCGATTTCACTGACCAGTTCGCTGATGATGGGAGTGAGGATTCCGGTGACCACGTAGGTGCTGACCACTTCAGTGAGGAAGCAGCCGCTGAAGCACAGCAGCACGAGCACCAGCCCCGTGGGAAGGTCTCGAAGCCCGTTCAGCGTGTTTATCACGATGGCCGACAGGCCGGAACGCTGCGACACCGAGTAGCTTCGTTCACATGCACTCAAAACTAGTAAACCGGAATGCTAAAAAAAAAAAAAGATACGCTCGCGTATCGCGTGCTTTCTTTGCTCGTTACAGAACCTCAGGTGGTCAAATTAATCAGGAGCGCTCGACAATATGGCATCCCTCGTAACTCATGCGCTGTGCAGTTTCAGGAGGCTTATAAACCCACAAATTCATTTCATAGAAAACGCAAGCCATGCTCGTATATGTGATTGTTTCTGTTTTGTTTCCTGCAAGCAGCGAAAATACGTCAGTTGTTTAGTATATACAGCGGCTGTTCCTCCTATATGTAACATTTTGTTCCGAGTCACTGCCTGTTTGCGTTTTCTTTCAATGTCCGCTGTGCTTTCAAGTGTCGAGTTTCACATGGGCGTATAAGGCTGAATCAATTAACATTCCAATAAATTGTAGGTCCCTTAGTCATATTTAGTTCGTTAAACGGTTCGTCAAGTTAGTTAAATAGCTCCAATGATTGCAGCGCATCGCTCCCTTCGTGAAAACGCGGTCAAACGGTCCATGCCGGCAATATACACCGGCATACCTGAGAAGCCTCGGCAATGGATAGGCATCCACCGAAGAGTATGACGATGCCCCAGGGCATCTTGGCGGAAAATTCCTTGAAGGAGACCAGCGGCTCACTGCAGTGCAAGTTGCGCGGGTTCTTGGGCAGAACAAACAGCAGGAAGCAGATGGCCAGCGCCGGGCTGGAAGACTTGATTTTGCTAAGGGAAATCAGGGGTGGAACCGTATGAACAAGCTGCCCGAAAGAATGGAGCACTCACTGAAGCTAAGGAAACTGCAGGAGAGAGGAAATGCTGTCATCTATAGTGGCACATTTACATTATGTTTGCAATTGGTATTTGAAAGAAAACAAATGGGAACAAAAGTGAAGTAAAGGTCAAAAATCGAAGGTTGTATCAAACCAACATGTCCCGGCCGGTTCCGACACCACCATCAGCGTGTCTGCCATTTTCCTCCCGTTTTGATTTACCGTATGAGCAAGTACGTAAAAACTAAACTCTATCACAACTAAAAATTTCCAATTTTTCTTGCCCCCTCACTCCAGTTGCATAGGCTTTAATATCTAATAAATTTACAGAAGTAACAACAATAGACTGTAATATAGTAAAGGTGCCGTCCTTGGATAACTGTGACGGACGGTACGCGGCAACGCTTCTCAAGCTTTTGGCATCATCTGTCAGAGCATAACTTTACGCGGAAAACGACCGCTGAGGGACGACAATTTGGGAGACAGGCGAGAAAAGGCAGGAGATTCGAAAGTAGGCAAGGCAGATTCGCGGCAGGTCATTGTCGACATGTGCGCTGTAGTTGTCACCGCACCAGTCTAGGATAACATGCCTGATCTAGGCCATTGCGCTGGTCCCTAACTATGTTTTCTTAGCTTCGGCAATAGGCTTTCGCCAGTCACAGAGGATAGCGCCTTCATCTTCTGAGCACGCGTCAAAACACCAGACACTACCATGAACCCCATGATCACGGGTAGCTTCCCGATTCGGTGCAGAAATTGCACGATGTTCGAACTAACGGATAACCCGGAAGCCACTAATTACTTCGCGCAACGTGCTGTCCCTCGTAGCCGTGGAAGTTATACGTCTAAAGGACAAAAGCCAGATGCACTTGTGGCTGAGGGCGACTACAAGAGAAAGGGTTTACCAGTTCGCACCGCAGCTCGGAAGCTTAAGCAGTTCCCACCGCGTGCTCGTACCATTTGATGCATTTGACTGACCTCGCGTGTGACTTCGTACTCACTGTGGTCGGCTGACACACTGCTCGTGCTCAACTCGGTCACATTACGCTGTGGCCAGATTTTAACTCTCTTAATCGCACTACACTACGAAAACAAACAACAAAGAATAGCGCAGCGTGGGATAGAAGTACTCACCTGCCGTACTGGATGAGATCACCCCAGCCCGTCATGAAGTGCGGCTTGTAAAAGAACAGCACTAGTATCACAGCAGAGAGTATGATGAGCACGGTGTACTCGGCGAAGCTTATGGAGCCCAGCCTCTGGTACTGTTGCTGGATTTCCCGCCGGATGTCGGTCTTGCCGTCGAGGCAGTGCTCCTTTCTTCTGAAACACGGACGGCCCGAGACGTGGCAGCGATTAGTTACAAGCGCAGCTCGAAGCCGAGACTGCTGTTTCAGTAGGCTCCTCGTACGGCGGCCGCTAGCTAACGCAAGCGTTCTGATAGGCCTCCTTTCCTAAAGCACATGAATCCTAGGTTTTCATGGGTTAGAGATCTTATAGATTGGTTATAGATATTGATCACCGTTAGCTTAAAAATATCTCCCCTCTACGCTACATCTGGCGAACAACGAACGTTCTGGAAGCGCAGTGTCCATCCATAAGTCGAGGAACGGCGCTGTCCAATACAGACGGTAGAGTCGGAGAACTGCCAGGAAGTTTTCTAGCTTGATGCTAAGCCATACTCAAACGGCACACGAAGGTCGTGCTACCTGCATGGCTTCAGCACTGCCACTAATTTTCTGAGGCTATATTGCTCAATCTTTTATGATTATAGCTGTTTTTTATTTCACCATATGCAGATTTTCGCATTTGATCAAGGTCGCGAACCAACAGAGTAGTTCACCAAGCAATCACGACCTCTTAATTTTCATGCTGGCGACTAAATGCAGCCTTCAACTCCGGAAACGATTGTTCAATTACCTTCTTGATTGCTCTTTTTTTTCGAGTTTTTTTTTTAATTTTTCCTTCGATCAACGAAACGTCGGCTCGGTGTGTGGCAAAAAGTTTGCACGAAATAACGAATGTACAACGTGTGACATGAAATGTGCTACAACTGCGAATACTTCAGCTGCGTGGTACTGAAAGGGATGAAACGGTCTTGTGTTTCGTGATCCCATGTCAAATTATCATTACCATTAATATATATTAATGAAAAGTAAGATGTTTCAGTTACCTGCTAAGTTTGATGACAAACGAGAGGTACATCCAGCCGATGGCGGTGCAAACAATCATAGGAGGAACATTGTACAACATCCAAGTGGCTGATGTGAGCTCCGTGGAATGCGGAAAAAGCCTGGAAAAAAAGAAGAAATGGCTATTCAAGAAGCTACAGGATTCATGAGAATTGTGTATTAATGCGTAAGCATTGTTTGGCTCGGCTGTGACTTCGCCTTTGCTTGGTTTTGCTTACTTGCTTTTCTTAGCTTATGCGCATTTTACCCATGGCCTTTCCGTTGGCAAAGAATGCTAAGGCTCTATTAGAGAATTGTCAGGTTTTCTCGCCGCATCCGGCCCCTTCAATGCAATCGTAAAAATTAGGCCGGAACGCCAGGCACGAGCGCACCTCGACGGAGCGGAGCGGTCGAAAGGGGCCTCAGGTTGGGCCAACGTGGAATTCGGACGGGGGCCAACTGAAATTTGGGGGCAGGCCAACTTGAAACTTGGGAGTGGGGCAACTTTGCCGAAGGGCCAAGTTGAACTCTGGGGTTGGGCCAACTTAAATATGGTGGTGACCTGCCGCAGTAGGGCGTGAGGCGTTGCGTGAAGGCCGAGAGCGTCGCCACCACGCCGTTACCCTCGATGTTGCGCTCTCGCAAACCTGTGTTTGCGCACGTTCTTTGTACACGCAAGCTCTCGCATTCGTTCTGACTGCGCCACGGTAAGGCCCAATGAAAGCACGCCAAGCGTCTCAACGCGCTCGCTTGCCCGCGAGATGTTCTTAACTCGAAGGATGCTCAGCCGCATTCAACTGGACAATGGGCCACCCAAAAATATCAGGTTGCCCCACTCCCATAATTTCAAGTTGACGTACCCCAAAATTTACATTTACCTAAAATTCAGAATACCCAGAAATTTCAAGTTGGCCCACCCCAAATTTAAGTTGCCCCACTTCCAAATTTAAATTGGGCCGCCCTGAAATCTCAGGTTGGCTCACCTCCTAATTTCACTTGGCCCACCCCTAAATTTCAACTTGCCCACCCCCAGGTTTCAGTTGGCTCATGTTCAAATTTCAAGTTGGCCTACCGCCAAATTTCCAGTTGGCCCACCGACAAATTTCAGTTGGCCCACCCCTACTATAAGCTTCCCCATGCATATTCTGGGAAGCCCTACGCATCTCTATGGGTATCTTCTTTTTAATTTGATTAAGACTAGCAATCATCTACATTTACTCTGTCATAATGAATAAATGCCTTAACTTTGCAAATTACGCATTTTTATGCAGATATGAGATTTCACACTTTTCGCGTGACAGGGCTGGGGAGCTCGTCAAGGAAAGATCAGGCTTTAAAACAAAGTGTCAGTGGCATCAATTGAACCTGCAACCAATTATACAAATATCACTAAACTATTTATGTAGGCGTACGTGCGCGTAACGATTTTAAATGCAAAGCACTTCTTGGCGAACATATGCCAGATTGACAGTATCTATCTAGACGCCTACGTCTTGGTGTTTTCATGGTCGTTCCATTAACTTGGCATGTACCCAAATTCGCATACTATGGCAAGAGTGTATGGCGAAAATAAATGATAGGTCATGACATGTGTGTCATGTAGGTCACGAAACAGCCGCCTACATCTTGGTGTTTTCATGGTCGTTTCGTTAACTTGCTAGGCTCCCTGGACACTGCTCCGCATAACATCGATTCCCAGAGGGCATGGGATCTGCCGGCTTTTTTCTACAGCTCTTTCAGAACTTGTATCCGGTTGCCTGTGAATGCTTTCTTTTTCACACCATGATGGCGTACTGGCCGACTAAATGAGCGCTAAAGTAATATCTTGTGCGTTAAGCCAGCGTCCTCATCTGTAGTCACGTGATCCTTTCCGAGATTGTGTCGTTCAGAGATACCTAGTGCGTCATAAAGTAAAGCTATTACGAACTGTTTTTATGCCATTTCTGCATTTATCCCTTCAGCCTGTATGTCGCGCGACGTCACAAAAACCGCGAGAACTGTCCATATAATATGACGTATAGACACTGATTATGGATGATTAAACTGAACAAAAAGAAAATAATTATTTCCTATTCCGCACCTTTTTAGCCATCAGCCCACCGCTATTAGGTAAAAGATTTTAGGCTGCGCCCACTTCCCTTTTCTGACACGGAATGTCACAAAACTGTGAAAGCCCATCACGTCAAGGTGAAGTCTACGCACTAAACATGCGTTAATAAGACGAATAAAACTGATTTTTTTTTTCAGAATAGCAAGATAGTCTTTCTTTCGAAAGAAATAGTTGAAGTCTGCCCCTGTTGGCGCTGGCACAGGCTACGAGGAGCTAGCGGGGAGAACGAATTATTTTCAGTATGAAATATTTTACGCAGCAGTATAACTTTGTCGAGGCCTTTCGACACGTATACGACATCGTTCTGCCAACCTTTCTTCGCTGAGGATACGTTCTAGGGGCATTTTTAACATTCCGTTAGATGCCATCGCGATTTTCGACCAGCCACCGCAAGCGGAAGCGGGCCAATCGCCGATGCCTGCACCTCCCTCATCATCCGTTTATCTACTTTCACTGCGCCAGCTCGGCCCAAACGAAGCCTTTTCCACTTATGGGTACTCCTTGCCTCTTGCCAGCCGAATAGACAAGATAAAAATTGGCAGTGACTTAGCTCGGCTATGCCAGGATATACGTAGCGAAAGCTAAGGCATAACATGGTTAGCCTTGGTTAATCTTGGTTGCAAGTCCAGGTTAGGCTGGTTGTCTAGCTATGTTGCGGCGTTTAGCCAGTCGTTCGGCGCGCTGTTCGTCTGTTTCCTGGGCGATTCGTTTCCTCTTCATCTCGTTCCGATGTCGATTCCAGGCCTCCTCCTGCTTATCACAACTGTCGCCGTCCATACTGCCGCCCCATCTGTGGTTGCGGCGCACGCGAGCTCTCCTTTCCAATCCTCGGACATGTTATCAGGCATGCGACATAGTTGGCGAAGCGAGCGGAAGCGAGCGCGACGACGAGAAACGCGGTGTGACGTCATACCAAACGGTGGAGGAAGAAAGGCGTGGCGTTACACCTGTGGCTCGGTGGTACTAGTGGCGCATGCGCAGTAGTGACTAGGGAGCTAGAAAGAGAGAAAAATATCCGCGGCGAGGCGCGCGTTGTAACGTCATGTGCCTCCTGGGAGCACCGCCACGGTGAAATCGCAAGTTCGCGGCCAGTAAAGCTTTCGCTTTAAAAGTTACAGTGACGCTGCCCTTCGTGAACGCGGGTTACACACAACCGTATGGACGCCGCGAACATGCGCAGCGGGCACCGCGGCGTCGAAGCACAAACGGAAAGTGCGCGAACGCGGTCGTGGACGCCACAATGATCTCGACGGCGCGACGAGTGGTGCACCACAGCAAAAGCGTACATTGCTATACTCCGTTATATAGGAGGGAGCATTATGTCACCCAGCCAGCCTTGGCAAGCGAACGCTGCGTGAAGCCACAGGGGTGGCCCAACACGTGATTTCTTGACGCAGAGGTCACGGAGCAAGAATCGAGATTTGCCGAGACGTTTGGCTCCCAGTAGGTATGCCAGTAGTTTTTATTCGGAGCACGTTTGTTCAGCTGCCTTCCGTGACTCTGCGTGCAGATCGGCAAAATTAAAACCAACCGCGTACTTTGACGAGCGATTACGTGTTGGGCAACCACTGGCCCACCAAATTTCGGCCTGAATTGCGTTGCCGTATGCTCCCTACTATTTTTTTCCTTCCTCCATGCATACATAGCAGTCAACGCTGTGGAAGCTACACAAGAAGTTCGGTCAAGAAATGTTATCACTAGGCGTGTTCCGTACATGCGTCGCTGCGCGCCAACAGCATTCGCTCGCGCGAGCATCCACGTGAGGCTCTTCACGACGGGTTGCAAATAAAAAAAACCCGAAAAGAGCAAAAAAAATAAAAATGATCTAAAACAACGCATGGGCAGCCGTACACCTCAGTGTGTTTGTTTCTCAGGATTAAAAACTTGTTTCATTCGATGCTAAGCATATATAGAAATGCTGGCTCTCCCGTAATCGTGAGTAGATCTAGCTAAGCATGAAATGGCTACCGGCAAAGTATATTGGTTGGAGATGCAGGGTGTCTGCCAAGTTGACATTTCCAAATTCCCTGAGTATTCCAGGTTTTCCCCGAATGCCTTTGCAAATTCTCTGAGTGATGCAGAACCATGTTATATATCAAGACGGGCTCAAATCATATCGCCCGATGCTGTCACTCTCTAACAAGCGTATGAAAAAAAGCAACTTAATCCAATTTGTATACTAACGAATAGTGTTTATGTTATTCAAAAGGAGAATAGAAGGGAGGTGTTAGTAAAATGAACAGTAAATAAGATGTCCTCGAAAAAAATTTCAAATCAAGTCGGACCTTCTCAAAAACGAATAAAAATGAGATGCATACAGAAGCAAATATTTTCGAATACGAGCTATGTCTATCAACTGATAGCAAGCTCAGTGGTATGAGGCCCGAACTTTGTCAGGATTGAGATTCTCTCTAAACAGCTCGTGAGTCAACTTCAACTGCCCAGACATACTCGCAGGCCGCGCACGTCGCCTCAGTGTTGCGTTTCACTGCTCGAAGGAGTTTATTTTGGTTTGGATGAGTGACACCTGCACCTCGGCGTCAGCCAATACCTTCTTTTTTTTAGCTCAAGCTCTCCTTAAAGAAGCTGCGGCAAGCTTCCTTTCCCGTTCATTCCTCAATGCGTAGGTCGTTTCTGTTCTCGTCCTCCTTCCGACGCACGTTCGCTTCACGAACCATTTGAACCATCCTCATTGTCAGTTGTACAATCAACGTACAATATTTAGTACACCCTAGAGGTCGCGAAAACATCTGAAAAATCGGGCAGTTCGGCAAAATGAATGGACGTCTTCTACTGGCCCTTAAAGGCTCAAATCACCACAAGCACATCCGAAAAAGCTCTCAATACCTGCCCGTACACTTATTAGGCATATCGGTGCCCGTACTGTGACAGGAGATGGCTAGTGTACGCGTGCATAATTAATGAATACATACTGCATTTCGTGATAATTGACCCTTCCGCCTCTTGTTATGCTTCACCGCAATACTTTTGCGCATGCTTCACTATGTAACATTACTGTATTAAGGCGAAGATAACTTTCAGGAACCTGCCTTATGCAACGCGCCGTGCTTTCCGAGCTTCGAAGCTAAGAGCAAGGACCACAAAGGCGGAGTCGCATTGCTGACAGTGGCGAATTCTTTCAACGATAAACGCGGCACCAAACGGCAAGAAGCTTAACACCAAACGTCGAAGCAGCTGGGCCTAGAGCTGCCGCGATGGTGGCCACGGCTGTAAGCGGATCTCCGTTAGAGAGCGCCGTTCGAGGCGGCGGGATAATCAAGATGGCGGCGGTGGTGGCTTTGTTTGATGAATGCCATTTCGGAGATGCGGTCACGGTAAGAAGTCCGGAAAATCGGACGGCGAAGGCTTCTTGCGTCCAAAAATGTTACACGTTCTTATACATTGACTCTATGGGGTACCGCGAAGCTGTCCGAATTATCGGGCGTCCGGAAAGCCGGTCGTTGACTGTACACTGGCAACTCGTCCAGCCGATGACACGGTGTCAAAATAGATTCGTTACGACTCCTCTTTGTTACTCGAGCCAGCATTGCCGCAACTTTCGTTCCTTTTCAATAAAATCACAGCTAATTTTCCCTGATAGAAGCACAAATTCCCCGAGTTGTCACTAAGTATTTCCCGACTATTCAACATCCCTGAGAATTCCCGGTTGTCCCGGTTTTCCCGGTTGGTAGACACCCTGAATAACATTTGGCTCACGTGTTCACAAGAGCCTCGTTAACAAATAGGCAATGTGTCTTTTTTTTTCTTTTGCTATGTTCAACAAGTGTTTCAAAGCCTCTTTAACACGGACCAGAAAACCTAATGACAAGAGAAGAATAAGTCCTGTCCAACTCGCCAGCATTGAATGGATCCAATAATATTATATTACTTTCTCGAGAACGAGCCACTTTAACAACCCTCGGAGTACGACCGAAGCCGGGCGGTGCGGCGACCGGTTGATATATGAAGTGACGTCACGCCGTGCCTTTGCGACACATCGTGCCGCGTCTGAGCCAAAGTGTTTACAGGAACACGATACCCCCTGCCCTCTGCGACGCCACAAGGAGCTGCTGCCGGTACTACAACACGGCATCGCGACCCGTCTTTGGTTGTTATTTGTATTCTGACCGATAAAGCGTGCTCTCAAAGTAAGGCTCAAAGTAAGGAAAAGTAAGGCACAGTAAGGGTAGGCGGACGGAATTTATCAATTTAGGTTATGAGAATATTACTTGCTCGAGGTACTCTAAGGGGCAGCATTAGAGCGACACCCGACGTGCACAAGCTTTCTACAACATTGAGCAGCCTCGCAGCGCGGTACCTGAGTAGCAGGCTTCGCCCTTGACACAATTACATGTTTTCTTGTTGTTGTTTTTTTCACTATTGCTTTTTGCATCTCGAAAGCAACCGAGAGATCGATGTCCTTTTTTTTCTTCTTCTTTTTTTTTTTTTTTTGCTGCAGCCTGCGTCACACGGTCGATAAAAAAACAGCAGCACAGCTCCAGTCTGCGATGTCGGAGATAACATATTGCCCATCCCCAATACATCGTCCATCTGTGTTCGCGGCAATCAATAGACACATGCGAATTGTTTACTTACTCGTCGATAATGCCCTTGAACAGTATGTTGGTCGACGAGCCGATTATGGATCCAGTGCCACCGATGTTTGACGAGTATGCAATTGAAAGCAGTAGGATTTTCTTGAGGAGATCGTGGTTCTTCTTTATTAAAGCTCCGCTGATGACACCAAGGAAGAAAAAAAAGAAGAGGCACAGATCGTGCTACGTCGAGTAGAATTGAAGGCAGATAAATGCAATGAGAAAAAATAACGAGAACAACGAAACACAATAGAATAAATTGCAAATGTGAATCCGTGATTAGATACCAGTGCTAATGGACGTGGAAAAAAGAGAGTAAAGGCTCCCCTGTATACAAAACGAGCGCTAACAAAGGCCATGCAGTCAGCAAGCGTGTTGGGCGCGTTCATTTTCTTTTTTCGCTGTTCTCAGTGCCCTCTAGCACTGGTACTTAATCATAAAGCTTTATCAATTTTCTCAGCCTTTCATGTTGCTAATCCAGTTTCAAAGTTGTAGAATCATGGAGTAGGCAAGCTTGTTCACTGTGCAACAAAGGCATTAACGCCCAACCATAGTGATATATTAAGATAGAATCGGGAAGCAGAACTGCGGCCAAATGGGTTCAGCACCTAGGCACTAAGATATGTTATTCCAGCCGCACAGCAAATAAGCGCATAATCACAGCTTGCTTGCAGCGCTCGATAACGTTGCGATACAAAACCTTCGGCTGTTAAGGAATAAGTTTAGTGAAACAAACATGCAATTCTTTCCGACTACTTGCACGTGAGAAATGTTTCGAAAACTTTTCTGCCCAGCCGAATCAGCGACTTTTTTTAATGTTCCTTAGCATCGTCTTTGTTCATGGTGCTACCATAAAGAAGAAAAAAAGAAACAAACAAAAACAGGATGATATTGGATGGAATGTTTTTGCGGACTGGTTTATTGATTGCGATTAGTTGAACCAATTGTGTTACTGCACTGAGTTACCCACCTTGGATCCGCACCGATCCCAACTTCAAAATGATCGCCACCTGCGTCGCCATTTTGCTTGAAGCCTGCAGTGTCAGTAGCAAGACAATCAAAAACGGCTGGTGACAACAATGAGAAGGAGAACAACAAAATACACGTTAGTAGTATTGCATGGTGGTCCATGAAAGGTGTTTATGATTTAGATTCAATGCATGATTTCGATTCCGTGGCCATAGCAACCTTTTTTTTTGTTCCTTAGGGTCTTTCTTAACGGCATTACCCTCGCGGTCGTCATCATTCCCAGCCCATTTGAGACCACCGAGGAAACAAGGTTTTCTTTCTTTTTCTGTTGCCGAGTTTTTAGAACTATCTTTGCAGGGTGGCGAACACACTATAGAATTCAGGTTGGTACGACAGACACTACTGCGTTTACCACCACTTCACTGCATTCTCCCTCACCCTAGTTGATCACGTGGTACTACTAGCATTACTACACCTACGCATTAGATGATTAGTGCTCTTCCGAGCAAGTCATCCTCGTTGTGCACAGATATAAAATGTCACCTAGTAGCCTATATTCCCCCTGTGCCTTATTAAGTCTTACGTAAGCGGCTCCCTCCCTATTTCCCTCCCCGTTTTTTTCTCTCTCTCTACTAAAGCAGAAGCTTTACCTCGGGGGATCCTATCTAAGTACTGCATATATCTTTATGAGGTTAGTTGCATTGTTAGAAATGGTTAGTTGCATTGTTGGTTGTTAGTTGTTAGAAAAACGTAAACTCAAGTGACCGTAAAAGAGGGTTCCTGACTTAGGTCGTTAATCGTTTTTGCAAATATTGTTCCAAAATTAAAAAAAAAAAACACGAAGCCATGAAGTTTACAATTCGGTAACTGAACAACGGAAAACAATACTACAATCATATAAGCTGCACCTAATAACACATCTAAGGCTGACAAAATTGATGTGTTGTACACCGCTTTGAAATGTGTACGCCATTAATATGTGAGTACGACTTTTCCCAAATCCTCGTAAACAGCGTAACAAATTTACGTCAGATGCAAATTCATAGACCCGACCCGCCGTGGCGGCATAGCGGCTATGGCGTCGCGCTGCCAAGCATGAGGTAGCGAGATGAAATCCCGGACGCGGCGGCCGCATTTCGATAGGGGGGGGGGGGGGGGGGGGGGATGCAAAAAACTCCTGCTTACCGTGCATTGGGTGCACGTTAAAGAACCCCAGGTGGTCAAAATAAATCCGGAGCGTCCAATAATCAAATCGCAATTTTGCCGCGTAATACCCGAGAATTTTCTTTAATTTCATAGATCAACTGTGTGTGCTTTATACGATCTATACGGATGGAATTTACAGCACTGCGACATCTGTTTTTGGAGCAGATTTATGGATTTGTAGACTTGATACTTTCTTTTTTAAGCGTACCGATTTTCGCAATTTATATGTGAAGACTTTCAAGGGCTAATTTAAAATACTCTTTTCTACAGAAACTAGAGTTGAACTTTCCCTCTTAAATCCCCCCCCCAAAATAAAAATAACACACATTCGCTTAAATGATTTAAAGGGTTGGCTCGTCAAAGCATTTCCGTGTTTTATACGCATTTGAATGGGCCGCGTCGGAGTTAGCCCGGGGCCATAGCTTCTTCTCAACAGCACGTCTATAATTTTGGGGGCAAGAAGTGTTTAACGTGAACCCTAAGAGAACTAAAACACCTCGGCCTGTACCCTGATTTTACCTAGCGACTCAGCGGATCATGTTGAAAACACGCGGCTACAGACATAAGATGGACGCAGCGCGTTAGGCTCCTCCCCCTTCCATCTGCGTCCAAGTGTGTTTAACTCGTCCCGCTAAACCTCATGTTCGGTGCGGGCAGCCCGTTAGCGGGACCTACCGTCGTGGCTCAGCGTCTGAAGGAGCTTCGCTGCCGCGCACGAGATTGCGGGCTCGAGCCCCTACAGTGACGGCCCCGGTGCGTACAGGGAGAGAACGCCCACGTCCTGATATTTCGCCACACACTGAAGACGCCCACGTGTGATGCACGTTCACGCTGGAGTCGCCAACTATACATTGACCCTCGCAGGTTGTCAAAACTGAGAGCTGAGTTGGCGTGGTTCCGTCTTAACGCTGTCGTTTCTCTCTTTCTCGTCTACGTCTTTTTCGCGCGCTTTTAACCCTCGTAGGCCCCGATCTGGGATACACATACAAGTACACCCCCCCCCCCCCCCGCCCTCGTCAATGAATAACGTAAGAACTTGGATCACGAACCTGCGGTGTGGAACGAGCGCACCCGCGCACTTCAAGCACCGCACGTTCTGTCGTGGATACAAGGCAAACACACATAGAGACACACACGAAAGCGCCTGTGAGCGTAGGTGCGCAAAGAACTTGAGGAAAAATATGGGAGACACACAGACACACACACACACACGTGCAATGCGGTGGTAGCGTGACTTACACTCGTTCGTTGGCACCTGGTGGTAGGATGGCACGACCACTTTGGCTGCGAGGGCGATGGCCAAGGGCCCCATGATGGTGGCCACGGCCGTGTTGGGCATCCACATGGACATGAACACCGTGATCGACATCAGGCCCAGCAGGATTCTGTTGCGCAAAAGAAGAAAAAGGAAAGAAGCTCATCTCGTCGAGGACGTAACAAAAGAAAAGAAAAAAAATACTGCGAAAAAGTGCAGATAAGAAGGGAGACATTCACAAAATGAGAAGCGGCACATATATGTAACGCGCATGTACTTGCATATCATTATGCGCGTCGACTGACTCCACCGCTCTACGTGCTTCTTATTCGTGCGGGTCAAGCATATTGTCATGTTGTTGTGGTGATAAGAACCAAGCTCAAAGATCAAGTCACTCCGCCGTGTATTTGTACATATACGTTCAAGAGTAATCGCCGGTACTCGCTTACAATAAATAATTTACAACAATGCTATAGTCGCACACGCAATCAAATTAGGCAAGGCACTCTCGTTTTCTAATGGACGACAACATGCAAGAAATTTTCGACACAGTTTGCAAATTTTGCATAGAGCCATAAACCTGATAGCAGTCGTAAAGCGACGAAAAACCGTCGACGGACGAAGAAAAGAAAGGGAGACTGTATGCTTGACATTATTCAGCTTCGGTGTGACTTTTTGAACACGGTATCTTGGCATGTCTGTATCACTTTATTCGCCGGACAATGTGTTCAGCTACTCGGAAGTCTTGGTGCTACTAGTCCATAAGTTGAAACCACCTGTCCGTAGGGTGATTATTCTTTGCTTAACTCCGCCTCTAAAGCCGCACATTTTTATTCGCACGCCACAGTGCTTCCGATACGGGACGAGTAATGTGCTGAAACAATCATTGTGCGTCGTGTGCAATCAAGTGATTAAGAAGTTATGTTGTGTTTCCCTACTGCGCATTATGTCTACTCATTTTCCCAATGCTTGCACCTATTCGTCTCGGACCGCATCGCCACCTCGTATACTTGTTGGGAACTCAGTGCACGGGTGACAGTCCGGACTAAGCATAGTGTGTGATGGACCTTTTCCTCGCCTGTAGCCTTCACATGTTTTAGCGTGATGACTATATGTTTAGCTGGTTAACTCTCCTTAGCAATCTCCACTCTAGAATGTCTGAACCAGTGGCGTTTTTTTTTACTCTACAGAATATTCAATAGTGTGATGATTAGTATGTGAAAATAAGCAGCCATCACCACTATAGGGAGATTATATCCTTTTCTATTTTGTTTTTGTTTAAATATAAAGGAAAACCCCAAATAAAGAAATAAGAAGCTTCGCGTAGGACCTGTCTGCGTTTCTGCTAGTGTATTCCACAAAGCATAATTTTCGGAGCATCAGTACACAATTGGCTATGTTGAATAATGCCCGCTTTAAATATATATAGTGGTATTCACAACCCGTTCGTAAATATTAACAGCAGCAAAGAGTTAAGAATATTGAGTCTTCAATGAGTACATTCTGTGCTGACTGATCAGACTTCCTTCCCGGCAGCCCATATTTCGGCACGATTACTTCTCGCCTGAGTGTTTTTGATGAAACTAAATATTTAATCAGAAAACTACGTGTAGCATATTAGGATGACCCGTTCAAGGCCACAGATTACGAGTAATCGTTGCTTGAAAATTCTGCGTTCTCATTCATAATGCGGCCAACTTGTCAAGAGCTCTGACGTCGACGAATCTCCAGTGTCAGTTGTGCCGTTGTCCTTTCTGCTGCTGATTAATAGCAGCAAACAAATGATAAAATAGGCTCCACTAGTACGAACTATTCTAACAGACATGTAACAAACCAACGAAACGTCTTTATCCATGCAGAATTCACACTAATACCAATAAAACTGAAACATACCAAGTTTACAAACAAAACAAAGAGCAGGATGAGGGGGGAGGGTGATATATCAACGTAAAGGAATAAAGTTAGCCATCAGGAGATTGCAGTAAGCTCTACATCTATCTTCTTGCGCTTCGAAAGAAAGGTCCACAGCGCCACGCGACCAAAACAAAAAAAAGAACGTTTCTCATTGTTTTTTCTCTTTCTAAGAACGAGCAAAGACGAAGCGCTCCGAGCCAAATAAATTGAAGACATCAAAAGAAGAAAGAGTATCAGAGATGCCGGCGAGTCGCCGAAGGCATCGCTGCAAGATCCAATAAACAAGTAAATGCCACTGCGGACGCCATTGGCTGCATGAAGGAAAACGAAGCGCGCTGACGCGTGGTATACTAGGGCGGCTGAAATATGGGCGATGGCCGCGATGCCAAAAGTCGGTGCGCCGAGCGCGCGGGTGCGTTGTGCCGTGGCAGTGCAATATCACAGATGGACCGCCACACGGGCTTGCAGACAGGCGTCGCACTGCCACTACGGCACCACGGGCCGGCGCACTCTCCAATAAGCAATATTGACCCTGCGTCTAAGCCTCGCTGCGCGAGGCTGCCGCCAGACTAAACGGGGAATAACGGAGGGATGCGATAGCGTATAACTGTACACGAGATACGCCTTGACAAATCGAGTTTAAACTGGGACACCGAGTCGTCGAAGAAGTAACTCAATTTACACTGGTAAAATATTATTTCGGAAATCTATTTTTTATTCCTTTGACGGTAAGATGCCGATTGCTGAAAATGCTGAGCTTTAAAGCAAAGTATACTGTTCCTTCCTTTCTTTGTTTTAGTTCTGCGCCGGAGTTTCAACATTGCCACACCTGTATGATGTCACAGACTTCGAAGTGGCTTTTCGTACGCCGACCGTTTCAGCGTCAAAAAGTTTATAATAACTGCCTGGGCTGAGTCTCGAGCTTCACAAATTAATGCGATGTCTTTCCTTTTTATTTCCAGTCTGGGTATCAAGACAGATGCAACTTAGCCTCCTCCCCTTTCCTTTTCTTTGGCTCCATCTCTATAATGCAGTATAATCTGTCTTTATCGGTGAGCAGCTTGCTAGACCAAATGTGGCACTGTCAAATGTTTAACGTCAAGGAACGCTAGTGCGGGTACATCAAGGTGACATAGCCACCAGCCTTTCGTTTTCGCATATGTTCTGGCCTGTTAAAGCTCTGCTAACGGTAACAGTTTATTTAGCACTCTTTTGTACGCGTTCACAAATCAGGCCCACCGATGTGACATAGAACTTGTATGGCTTGCGTTCTAAAGCTGGCTGGAAAAAAAACCAGCAAGAGTGTCTCTTTCAGTATTCTAGAAACCTATTTTATTTATACCGCTTGGCAGGATGAGGGTCCCTTTAACAAGTGACCAGAACTAAAGCCTTTAATCGCTTGCGTACGAGGAAGGTAGTAACGACTTGTTTCGGAAGACGCCTAAGTGACTGCGGCAGGAGATGTTCGGCACAAAATCGTCGGTAGTCGTAAAGCCACCTTTATGTAGCAGAACGCCGCAGACGCATTTTTTAAGACAACGTCTTAGCTGACTTCGCACGGGTTTGACGCATCTGGGTCTTGGGTATCTTGTAACCACTTCCAGAAAAAAAAAAGCGGTTCTTTCGCGTCTCCGGAGCGTCGTAGCGAGTCGCAAATGGCATCAAAATACAGGTATGTAGTCGCAGATTATGTAAAAATAACGGTACGGGCGCCATTAGAGCCAATATGGTCGAAAATTGCACACATTGCCTTATGACCCTGTAAAGGGTGCACCACCGTAGACACCACCATGCTGACAAAAAGCCACCGTAGGGGGAAATAGAGCAGATTCACTTAGAATGAATGAAAAACTTTATTTTCACAAAGAAGGTATACCGGCGAAGGTGGAGCCCTCAGTCCAGGGCCCCAGTGGCCTTTGCCATCTTGCTAGCTCTGTCGATCAGCTTGAGCTGTTCTTCAGGCTTCGAGCAGGATAGCGCAGCCTCCCACTGCTCCGGTGTTGGTGTTTTGTGTACTGGCGCTACCTTTGGCTTTTGGCAGGCCCATGTAACGTGGTAAAGCGTTGCGTGTTCACCGCATAGCGGGCATTTATTGTCGTATGTTGACGGATAGATTTTGTTGAGCAGACTCAGATTGGGGTATGTATTAGTCTGCAGTTGTCTCCAGGCAACCGACTGCTCTCTACTAAGGTCTTTGTGGGGAGGGGGGTAGATCCTCCTTAGGGCTCTTTGGTTTTCTAAAATTGCTCCATAGCGTCTGGTGACTGTGTCCGGTTCCCCGTCGTGGTGCGCCCCCCGGTTGGCGTATGCTCGGGCGTTGGCGTCGGCACGCTGGTTCCCTGTCACAGTCTCATGACCTGGTGTCCACGTAATGAAGCATCTCGAAAAGGTTATTTTTCTCGTCTTGAGTATGCGGATGGCCGCAGTGGATATGCGTCCACTGCTGTACCTTCTGTACGCTTCTTGCGAGTCCGTAAGTATTGTTGTAGTGGCCTCTTCGCCCTTGTGGGTGATGGCGAGTGCGATTGCCGCTTCCTCAGCCTCCAGGATGTAGTTGCCTTTGATCGAAGCGCAATTGATTTCTCTAAGCTGGCGATCAACAACGCTGACTACCGCCCCGGAGTGCTCTTTGTATGTGGTCGCGTCGACGTATAACACGTCTTTTCTCGCCGAGAAATATCTGTTGTGTGCTTCTGATCTTGCCTTTCTTCTGGCCTTGTGTAATTTAGGGTGCATGTTTCTCGGTATCGGGCTAACCTCAATGATCTCTCGAATCTCTTTAGGTATGCTTTCCATGCTGTTAATTTCTCTGCAAGCATCTCTCATACCCAGTATCTTCAGCGTGTTCCTGCCCGTTGGAGTCAGCATGAGTCTCATTTTCTGCGCGAGAAGCTGAGCTTCGATGTGTTCTTGCACTGTGTTGTTTATGCCCAATTGAAGGAATTTCTCCGTCGAGGTGTTGACCGGTAGTCCGAGAGCGCATTTGTAAGCTTTCCTAAGGATTGCCTCTAATTGTTCTTTTTCCTGCTCGAGCGGTGTTTGGTAGGGGACACTGTATACAATCCTACTGATCACGAGGGCCTGTATTAGCCTACATGTGTCCTCTTCTTTCATACCTCGCCGTCTGTTTGAGATTCTTGCGATCATCCTTGTGATCTGAGCTGTAGTGTTTGCCAGCTGTCTGATTGTGTGGTCCACACGACAGTTGCTCTGTATCCACATGCCAAGGATCTTAACTTGGGATACCTCCGGAATCTTCTTCCCCCCTATGAAGATGTCTATGGAGTTTTGCAGATTGTATCCTCTTCTGTAGACTCTGAGCACCTCGGATTTCTCCGGGGAGCAGACAAGCCCGCAGTGTTCAGTGTATGCATGGACTGTATCTGCTGCGCTCTGCAGAAGGTCTTGTTTTTCTCCTAAGGATCCCTTGGTCACCCAGATTGTGACGTCGTCGGCGTATATGGCATGCCTGAGCCCTTCAATTTTTTCGAGCTTCCGTGCTAACCCGATCATAACAATGTTAAAAAGCGTAGGGGATATCACAGAGCCTTGCGGTGTTCCCTTTTTGGGCATGTTGAAGGTGTCAGTCCTGATGCCTCCTAACCAATGGTGGCGGATCTGTCACTGAGGAAAGCTCTGACGTAGTTGTGTATTCTCTGCCCGCAACCAATGTTGCTGAGACCCTCCAGCACAGCCCTATGCCTTACATTGTCGAAGGCCGCCTTAAGATCGAGTGCAAGCAAGATATTTTCTCCATATTTCGGGATGGTAGTAAGTACCTCCTCCTTAATCTGCAGGAGGATGTCTTGCGTTGAGAGGCATTTTCTGAATCCAAACATAGTGTGTGGCATGAGCTCGTTATCCTCTAGGTGGGTCTCCAACCTCTGAAGCACAATTCTCTCGTATACTTTTCCCAAGCAGGACGTTAGCGAAATGGGTCGCAGGTTTTCCAGGCAGGGAGTCTTTCCGGACTTCGGAATCATAACTATTTCCGCATGTCTCCAGTCGTCCGGGATAGTCCCCTGTTCCCAGTGTTTATTTACGAATTCTGTAAATCGTTTGATGGAGTTTTCGTCCAGGTTCCTTATCATGGCGTTGGTGATGCCATCCTTGCCTGGCGTGGTGTTCTTTGTGGCAGACATCACAGCGTGTCTTACTTCTTCTATGGTAATGGGTTCATCTAGAGCGGGATTTGCTTCGCCCGTGTATGCCAAGCTGCAGTCGACGTCCGTTGTATCCCCAATGTAGCGCTGCTTGATGTTCTTCAGCATTTCCCGGTCTGTGCCTTGGAATCGGTGCGCGATCCGTTGGGTCGTTTTACGATTTTCGGACTTGGTCATGGTTGGGTCTATAAGACTCCTTAGCAAGGCCCATGTCTTTTTCCAGCCCAGGGTCCCCTGTAGCTCGTTGCATTTTTGGTCCCAGTTGCGCCCTGCGAGTTCTGTCGCATACTCTTCGGCTTGTCTGGTGACCTCAACGATTTTTAGTCTGAGTTTTCTGTTGTGCTTCTGCCGCCTCCATCTTCTTAGTAGCCCCGTCGGGCGTCCCATAGGTGTAAAAGATGCTTATCCACCTCGGGTGTGTTGGTGGTGAGGGCGACCTCTCGGGTTAGCCTTTTGCAGTCTGCCTTGATTCCTGCGACCCAGCTCGTAATGTCTGTGATCTCAGTGTCTTCGAACTCCGCCCTAGTTTTTCTATAGGCTACCCAGTCGGTGAGCCTAGCCCGGCCAAGTCTTTTCCTGATCGGGAGGGTTTCTATCTTGATGCGCAAAATGAAGTGGTCGCTGCCAAGCGTTTCCCCGTCGTTTTCCCATCGAGCGTCCCTTACCCCTCTGACGAATGCCAAGTCTGGGCACGAATCTCGGTTGATACTGTTCCCCACTCGCGTGGGTTGGGTGTGGTCTGTGATGAGACTAAGCCTTCTGCGATCCGTTTCTCTGGCTAGGTCCCTGCCTTTTTGAGTTTCCTTAACGTAGCCGCAGCTTTTGTGCCAGGCATTAAAATCCCCCAGGATGAAGAGACCCTTCTTGCCTGCTGCTTGTTCTGCCTTGCGTAACAGGTAGCCAAAATTGGCGTTCCTCTGGCTGGGCGGGCTGTAAATGTTGAGGAGAAAGATGCTTTCTTGGCTTCTCTTTTGGGTAATAATTTCAATAAAGACGTGGTCGATGTCCGTTGCGTCGATGTCGTGTTTGATTACGGTGACAGCTTTGGCAACCAGCGTCGCGACCTTACTCTGGCTGAGCCCTTCATAGACTGTGTACCCCGCAAGAGTGGGTGAGCAGCCGGTTTCCTGTAGGGCGATTATGTCTGGCGGAGCTGTGCAGTTAGTGATGTATTGTTTAAGGAGACCCTGCTTTCTGCGGATCCCACGGCAGTTCCACTGCCATATATCGAGGGTTTCCAACTTGACCGGGCGTTTAGGGTTGCTCGCCATACTCAGCCGATGGCCTAGTATAGGGTTTAGTTCTGGATTTCATGCCTGTAAATTGTACTAGGCGTTCTCTGTCCTTGCGCGCCTCCTCTTGGATGTTAGAAACGAGGTTGCTAAGATTCGCTAGTGCATCATTCATGGCCACCATGGCAGTTGTGAATTCCTGCCGCCCTATGGTGGCCGACTGGGTTTCGGCTGTTTGCGGCTTTGAGTTTGTCTGCCCTGTTCTCAGTGCCTTAAGTTCATCTATGAGCTCGTTGAGCTTCTGTCTGAGCTCAGCATTTTCTGCCCTGAGAGTCTGAATAGTTTGCCTTAGCTCATTTACTTCGTCATTCTGAGTGTTCGTGTTCTTTGGAGCAGTGGGAGAGGCTGAGAAAAGATGCGCTTTCCAGCTCACCTTACTGTCTTCTTCCTTCTTGTGTATGGTCTTCTTCTGCTGCTTCTTTTTCGTTTCTGGAGCCTGCCTGGTCTTGGACGCGGATCTCGACCTTGATCTAGACTTGGATGTCGAGCTGGAGTCCCTACTGAACCAGCGTTTCCTGGGCCGGCCACGTCCGCCGGCGTCCTTGGCTTCGGCGTCCGGTTCCTCTTTTTTTCTCCCCCGTGGGCTTCTCGGTTTCCAGAGGCGTTCTTTGCACTCCTTTGCCCGTGTCGGGTGCGCTTCCTTGCACAGCGCACACCTGGGCTCGCAGATGTGTCTGTCTTCGATTACTGGCTCGGCGCAGTTCGAGCAGACAACGGCGTCAGGTGTCGGGCATACATCCGCCCTATGCCCAGGCTTGAAGCATATATAGCAAACTTGCCGCGATGACCGATAGAGGTAACAACGCGTCTCGCCGCCGTAGCAGTAAACTAGTCGCAGAATAAGTAAATTTAACGGAGCAGGCGAAATTAGCGCCAACACAATTGAAAATGAGCCGCATTGACAATAGAGTGCGCTATCTGAGGTAACGGACTGGTAAAAAAAAAAAAGAAAGAGGTCAACCAAGTGTCTACGCTAAAGACAAGGTCGACGCCATTGTGCGTGAACTACGATACGAATAAGCCATGAAACTATTGAAAATTGAACATAAGAATGAGACAGAAAGGGACAGAATCGAGGAATACGATGAACATTTAATTATAGAATCATTTGAACCATGTGCGTCGACATTGGCTTCTATAGCGTCGACATTTGGTTGACGCTTACTTTGTTCCTTTCGTTCTTTTCGTACGAAGCACATCGAATAGATTTATAGTTGGAACATCACTAAGGTCAAAAGTCTTTGGAGGAAAAGCGCCTGCTCATAGAGATGTCCCAATTTCGTAAAATGGGCAATAAGATGCAACATGGGAAGGCCACGGAGAAAGCTGCCATTCCACCGTTCCACTGACGATTCTTCAAACGTAAGCACCAGAACGACGCTCTCGTTATTACGTTTCGATGACAGTTCCACTAAAAGATATTCGAACAAGCAGCTTGCTATAGCGCGCTTGTAGTAACGGAGTTTGCTGTGTAAAAAAAGAAAAAAAAATTTTCAGGAACTGCAAATTCTTGTCTTTTACGTACCAATACCACAATTGGATCGCCAGGCGCGTCACAGTGGAGGACTTAGCGTTAATTCTCACCGTCTGAGGGTTTTTAAGCAGAACCTAATGCACGGTACACAAGGGTTTTTACATTTCCCCCTCCCCCATCAGAATGAGGACGCCGCGGCCGGGACCGGAACCGCAACCTCGAGCTCAGCAGCGCGACGCGATTGCCCCTGGGCTGCCGTGACGGGTCATTAAAAGATGTGAATTGAAGAAAAGGAAGAAAGAACACAGCGGCTTTATGCGGACCTGCGCCAGCATTCTTGAAAGCGCCTCTATCGAGAAAACAAGCACGCATCCGTAATGCTTGTGGACGAGGAGCCTTAAAAATCTATGAGTATGCTTCCACTTAAACGCAGGCTGCATGCGAGACTGAAATTGACTGATCGTCGACGATTGCGCGTTCTCATTGTTTGTCGGTTATTTTTATACTTTACGCGATCGTAAAGTAAGGCGTCGCGGGTGCTACGTGTCGGAACCGCCTATCGCAGGAGCCCAACAACGCAACCAGATTACAAATCTGCGCATGTCTTAGATTTCTTTTTCTTTTTTTTGCGCGAGCAGTCCTCAACAGCATGCGCGTGATAAAGCGCATCACATCACATCAGAAATAAGGCGTAAACAGCCCAGAGAAAAACCCAGTGGCAAGTCCGTGCACTCCGTACAGACAGTTAACCAGCGAAGCTGAAATGTGCGGCAGCGGTGTTTAAAACTGGGCAAATCCGGACGGTTCATTAAAGTCTTTCTCAATTACTGGTTACGTCTTGGAATTTCTTAATGACGTTACACACGTTCGGCTGCGACGGAGAGAACGACGTCAGTGACGGTATGCCCGCAGTCCGTCGTTGTCGCTTCCGTTCTATGTCTCGAGTTTGCCCGGCGGCGCGGTTAGTAGCATCCGCCCGCCATTGCCACTTGCGATTTTTCAAAATTAAATTGCTTCAAACTTACATATGTCCGTCATGTAAGACAATGAATGGCTCATACGCCCTTAAACGTGGCGTTTACGACGACGGGAGAGAAGTGAAGTTCTATGCGGGAATGACGAGCGGCGACGGAGCCAGCTGTGAAAGAAGGCGACGAGGAACGCGAGAGCAGTGGTACGAGCGCGTTGGCGCGGTAGCACCGAGGGGCTCGAACGAGCCAGCTGTGGAAGAAGGCTACGACGCTGGAGTCAAAGTTGATGACGATAGTTTAAGCGAACTCTGACAACGACGGCACAGGGTCCGCATAAACAGCTTCGCTGTAATAAAGAAACGAGTCCCCGCACAAGAAATTGGAGCATACCTTGCATAGTTCTGTTTCCAGTAGCCTGGTTAGTAAACCCTTCTATACATACGATATTCCCTGTTGACACGACCGAATAAGAACGCCGCGACCTGCAGCTGGGACCAAATAGTTATTCTATAAAGTGACCCTCCTTACTCTGCAGGCATTTTCTTGGGGTAAAACGGAAAGCTGGAGGTCTCTGAGAGGCGATAAGAGCAGAAAGAACTGCCCAATAAAGAAACAGACCTGTAGTTCTCAAGGCACCTTTGTCAGAGTAGCATTGCCAAGTTTAACTGCCGTCGGTATGACAACGTCACATGGCAACACTCACGTAGGTTGCCATTCCTCTGCAGCAATGCTCGATAAGTCACCGCGCTGTCCACGTAAATGGATAAACACGCCAAGGATAACAAGGTTGCCTTGACGAAAGCTAACCCAGCCACAGCCGCTCGATGTTCCTTTCTGTCATGCCGCCGTAGTCGTCCTACAGATCCGTCGGACAACATCAGTAGGTAATGCTGTTGGAGGTCTACTTAAAGAAACACTATAGAGGAGAACATTCAGTACCAACGCTCTAGCAAATGACGCTTCGGAAATAAAGCAAGTGGCGCTCTTATCGTCACAAGAGACTTGGTAAGCCAAAAAAGACACAAAGACAAAAGCCAGGTGGCGACACCACTGTTAAGTTCCGCGGCACTGGCTCATCATGACGTCACGGACGTTGATGCGTCTACTCAGACCTATAGTTAATAGTTTATCGGTAAACGGGGACTACATCCCAGTCTAAAGGAGTCAGAAACTCAACATAGCAAGTTTCGACAGCGCTCCCGCAGCGAAATGGTGGATACAGGGGAAGAAATTTTTTAGAGCGCAGCTCTTTGGCGTCCGTTCCTGGGTTTCGCGTCGTCGTCGGCGTTGTCGTCGGCGTTGTCGTCGGCGTCGGCCTCGTAACCAGCTCCGCCCCCCTTTCATCCCCCCAGCGCTAGCAGCGACCGACTGATACCGCTGGATGCCGCTGACGCCGCTAGAGAGTCAAGATAACGTGACTGCATAGAACACCGTCGCCGCCATGCAGAAAGAGGAGGAAAGGGTCGCTGCTATCTCTTCCCTCCTCCCTTTATCGTGTTGTCCGCTTGCTGCGCGCGCTTCTGCCCCCATCGTTTGCCGCTGGGTGTACACGCCGCCCCCCTCCGCTTCCGCTTACTGCTGGTTGCTCTCGACGGCGGCGATGAGCCTCCGCTTCGGCGGCGCGAACTGCAGGGTCTTCTCGGCGGCGGCGATGAGCTTCTGCTTCAGCCTCGCTTACTGCTGGTTGCTCTCGACGGCGGCGGTGAGCCTCCGCTTCGGCGGCGCGAACGGCAGGGTCTTCTCGGCGGCGGCGCTTAACCTCTGCTTCCCCCACGGCTGTGACAACCTCGCGAGCCACTTGTATAGATCTCGTCTTTGAGAATCAAGCATTGGTGTACCAAGTCGAACATATATCAGTCTATTTCTCCGACCACAAAGCTTCCTTCATGACTGTCAAGAACTGTTAGTGGAGTCTTTGTTAAAGGAATACGTGTGAAAAAAAAAAATTCTGTGATAGCGCATACATGTGTTGCTCGATTTCTTTGCCTCAATCTATCCAAAAGGTGAAACAGCTTATTTGCTGCGCTCAAATTTCGCATTAGGAAGTAACGTAATCGTCGGTAATTTTTTTGATTGGGAGACCTCCCACAGAAGTAGCGGCTCCGCTGTTCCAGTGTTTCGGCAATATAATCAAGAGGCGGAATATACGTCCTCCCTTTCTCCAGTAACCGACAACCTTTTCTACTAAAATCATTTTTAAAAATCTTTTAAAGGATATTTTACTAGTTTTTTTTCTTGTTTTTCACATCATTTAGCTATGGTACGCAGTATTCCTTTAATAATAATAATAATAATGTTTATTTCCCATCAAGCAAGATGGAGGAGGCTGCAGGTAAAAGCTGCACGAACAAACGGCAGCTTGACAGGAGCCCGCAGCCCCCTCTACAAGGCGGCAGTAAAAGGGCTACAGGAAAGAACATCGAAAACATACATGGACACCGAAATGGACACTGGGAATGAACACAAAAATTATCCGATGAGAAAGATTACCTACCTTATACATAGTGTTGTCGTATTGCAGCATTAGTTACTTTTAAAATATCAGTGGTAGTTTTGTCGTAATTATTCAGGAGAGTGGGCAGGGTGAAGGACAGTTTTTCTGTAGAGTAGTCAGCCCGAGGGTTTATAACATTCCATTTTTCTTTGTGCATTCACATTTTTCTCAAGCATTCGCATGCAACACTTGAGAGGTGCACTTCTCACCGACCTTCCCTCGCTGGTGCCGACGGTGAGGAGGCACTTGAAGGCGAGCCGCTCGTGCAGGTCGCTAGACTCGATGGCTGTGGAGATCATCAGCGAAGCCATGAACAGCAGCCCGGTGTTCTGTACGCGGCGGGTTAGGAAAGAGATCAGGAACAGACAGTGGCCGCAGCGAAGGACCTTGCGCGCTATTGGCTCTTCATTTTAATAGTGGATTGGTGGAAAGTACGCGGAACTTCTGGGGCGCTCGAGGCTCTGCTGACCACATCGTGACACGGAGGACCCAACCACTTAGGAATACCTTTGTTGATGTAACTACACTTTGAGTAGCGAGCTTTAGCTTTCGACTTCGGTTTTAGATTGTTGCAAAACGTGGTACAGATCCTGGAGGCTCAGCTTCGCCTTAAACATTGCCGGTTTGTCTAACGATGACACAGTTGCCTCTGCCGAGCAGGGCATGCGAGGGTCGCACGCATTATACTAAAGGGCCATAATTGGCGGATGCAACCATCAGTGCCCAGCAATTGGCTAAGCTGGCCGAATTGTACCTGACGGACCAATCTTATTAATGAGTCCTTAATCTGGTGTCCAAAGCACAGAAGTACTTTCCTCAACACTAATTTTGACGCCTGCTGTCGCTTTTCGACGCAATGGTAAGTCGGGCTTTTGAAGTAAGAGCTCTAATAATCAGGAATAACCACTGGAATAGACGCTAAAATAAACACCGTGTTTTGGAGTTGGCTCTTGGCTATAACCCCGTTCTTGACGTCAAGGTGTCAAATTAGTTTGTATTTTGTCATTTCACCCAGAGTTAAAGCATACCGTGAACACTCAGGCCACACACGAATCACTGATGACGTAACACGCGAACAGCCGCGCTTGTCGCGCCCCCCCCCCCCATCTTGTGACAATGCATGCTTCAAAAGCGCGCTGGGATATTATTCCTCATCCGATTGCTTACCGTGACCAAGTTACATAAAGTGACGACGGAGTGAAAGCACACAGGACGAATACTGGTCCTATATATTACATTATATAATATGGAGTATTATATAATTAACACATTATAATACAATATATATATATATATATATATATATATATATATATATATATATATATATATATATATATATATATATATATATATATATAAAGTGGTTGCTTTTGTTATTTTTTCCGCTTTCCGGACAAAACATTCAAATAACACATGGACCCTTCTAACGCACTATTGTTGAACATGTAATGTCCCAATATGTTACCACCATCGGTAACGTTCCCGAGCAGTATTGCCTATACGCCACGCAAAAAGGAACTCGAGGATGAACGCACGTAAGGATGAGAAAATGCTCGTATTGGCAAACCGGCTCCCACAGTACGAAACTGTGAAGGTCTCCGTGGAATATGTGCGGGGGCATGCATGTACTTACGTTGAGATAAAAGGAAGCCACTTCTTCGGTTGACAGTATTCCCAGGAACGGTAGTAAGACTATCGGTAGTAATGACGTCACCGATAGAGGCACTGGCTCCACGACGTAGTAGATGCCCATCCAGAGCGTCACGAAGGCCACCCATGATGCCTGCAATGTACGCCACGGTTAATGTTAATGATCGTGACACAAAAGCTGAAGAGACCTGGCACAAGTTAAGACGGCAGTACTAGAGAACAGGTATTGTCGCAAGCACAGTCCGCGCAACTTTCCCAGAACCTGGGCAGGCGCAACTGCATGCGGCCGGTAAAATTACGATATACGGCCTTACTGACAACTCTAAAATAGAGTTCTGACTTCCTTATTATGTGTCGATAGCGTTGTAAGGTACGTAATTTATAACAACCTGTTAATGGTGTAAAAAGCCCTGTATGTACTGTTCTTATTGTGGGTAACATTACAATGAGATTATGACACTGCAGAGAAACAAAAACCAGAGACAAGGGCACTGATTTGTTTACACGGAATAAACGGACGCACGTATACTTGTTGGTGAAACTGGATTCACATGGGAGCATAAGTAAGAATTTGGACCAGACAGTTGCAATCACGTCGCACCTACGTAGCCGAATCGGATGATTCTCCACCCACTTGATTATTTCGCTGCCAACTGCTGACACAGATCACTTGCTGGCGTTTCTGGCGGCGCTTTTGTGGAACGACTTCAATTCACTTAGCAAAGTGCTCCATGTCCGAGCAAGTGTCAGCCTCTTTTTACACTCGCGGTACAGAAATTTCTGGAAATGTTCCGGACGATTGTGCTCTTACAACACAACGAATTATAATATCCCTTCATAATTGACGCTGAACCTCGGGGAACTCTAACTCATGTACATAGGCCGACTATTCCTGCGGGCTGTATAATGATATCGTCACGGTTCATGAGCTCTTAAGCGCGGCGCCTTGTCTATGAGGTACGCTTTTGGGCGAATTACGTTTGACCACGTGGGGTCTTGAACGTGAACTGAAACCGCATGGCACGGCGACTTTCGCGTTCCTGTTTCGTTACAATACAGCTACCGCAACAGCTGGGATCAGAAATCATGACCTTGTGCCCATCATTAAAAAAAAAAAAAATCATAGCGCAAGAATACGGTCCCCCAATACCACTGGGTGCCCCTGCAACATTGACTAGCTATTCGAAGCCGACTCGCGACGACGTATATCATGACTGCTCAGACAGGGGAAATATACGAGGGGGTGCTGTAAGTATTCAGCGTTGCCAAAAATAAATTCAGCTAGGTAGCTGTAAATTGAAGGGTGTGTTGACCAATTTCTCACAAACTTTGGGCGACAGTGCCATCGCCATTGTTGAACGCTGGGTTGGCAAGCTTAAAACTGGCCGTTACTGGGTTAAATGTGACAAACATAGTGGAACGCCTGTTTATGTCCCTATGCCTGCAAATGTGAAAGCCATTCATGACATGAAGGACCGCCGAAAGTCAGACAAAAGTATTGTTACATATCTGAGAATATCACGTGAGAAAGTTCGGACCAATACGCACGGCTACTTGTAAATCAGGAACTTGCAGCAAAGTAGATCCCTAAACTTTTGACAACTGAACAAAAGAGGAAACGTGAAGAGTGACTGTTTTGGAACATTTTGGAAAAATTCAGTCAGATTTCCTGGAAGACTCGTAACTGGTTATAAGACAAATCTACTGTTGTGATCCCTAGAAAAACTAACAGCCTAAGGAACAGAGGCACAGTGATTCTTGCAGGCCAAAGAAGTTACGTTTGCAAAGGCCGCTGCAGAAGCGAATGGGAACAGTTCTTGTGGATCAGAAGGGGGCTTCTACTGGTCCTCCACCAGGCTTCAACAATTAATGCAGAATGCCACTGTGCTTTATCGACAAAGCTGAGGCAAGACATCAAGAAAAAAAAGTCGATGCAACACGTCTAAAGGTTCCATCCTGCCCCATGGAAATGCCTCGTCACACAGTGCAGGTGAAACAATGAAGGACTGCTCTCCTTCGGCTTTAATGTCCCAATGTTCCATCCACTCTATTCGTCCAACTTGGCTGCCTTGACAGCCATATTTTCCCTCTATTTGGAAAAATTCCCAAATTGACAACGATTTTCAAGTGTTCTGGAGGTAACTAATCTGCAAATCAGTGGTTACACCCGTCAACGGAAGCATTTTATTTGCAAGGGCTTAAGCAGCTGCAGGACAGATGCTGCAAGTGCATTCACTTCCTGGGGGCATATGTAGAACAGCGTGGCAGTGACAGCTTGCTAGATCAATTTTAGCTATTTAGCTCAAGGGCCAAGACTTATTAGCCCCCCTTGCGGTTCATGGCCGATGAGACTACTCATGCATAAAACGAAGGCATCTGGAGAAAGGGGGAGGGGGAGTATGGTTATCGCATCGCATAATCGCGCTGCCGCGCGGGTAAAATGCATCGGCAAAGAAAAGCACAAGTGTGATTAAATTATTTATTAAGAGGAAGCTTTAGCTCGGGAACTCCTATCTAAATGCATGGGAAAGGAGTAATCGTTCTTCTCGACAACCACTGCAACAAATTTGACCAGATTCTTTTTGCATATAAAAGAAATGGACCTAATTTAGAGATTGTCGTTTGCAAATGTTCCCTTATTATTAAAAAATCTTGTTCAGAAATCGCAAGTTTTCAGAGAACAAAACTATCATGTCTACAACCCTGTGAAACGGCAATGAAAAATGATATCACAATTCTGTCACTTGCATCTGATACTAAATCTAAAGCGAACAAAATTTATGTGTTATGCACTGCTCTCAAACAGACCACTAACATGTGATTTGGGCATTTGCAAAACATTTGTAAACGATGTGATGAACTCACGTAAGGTATAAATTGATAAATCAAATTTGTCCGCTTTGGGTACTCTAATCGTCCGCTTTGGATGCTCCAACAGGTAGAGGTTACAAAACTGCGATATCTGTTGTTGGTGCAGATCTACGAATTTCTAAACTTCGTGCTTCCATTTTTCTTACCCGCCGTGGTTGCTCAGTGGCTACGGCGTTGAGCTGCTGGGTACAAGGTCGCGGGATCGAATCCCGATCGTGGCGGCCGCATTTCGATGGGGGCGAAATACAAGAACATCCGTGTACTTAGATTTAGGTGCATGTTAAAGAACACCAGCTGGTCGAAATTTCCGGAGGCCTCCACTACGGCGTGCCTCATAATCAGAAAGCGGTTTTGGCACGTAAAACCCCACAATGTTCCTTTTAAGCAATTCCGGAGTAAGTCACGATAGCGCTTCTAGCAATCACTGGAATTAAACTTTCTCTCAGAAACGCAACAAATTTAGTTGAAATCAGCCTAGTGGTTATCTCAGAATATCGTTTGTGCGTTTCACATGTATTTGAAAAGTCGGCATCGGAGATGGGTCTGAGCTAAAGCTTCCTTGTAAGCACATTTTGAAGCGCGTATCGTGACGTCAGTAGCGACGCAGAAAGAGAACTAACTGACAAGTGAGACAAAGACGAAAATTACGACATTTTTGTGTCTCCCTCCTACTAGCATACCAACACTCTTTAGTAAAAAAAGTTTCGGTTTCGGTTTCAGCTATGTTACCTCTTAATGCGCTCACTTTGACTTTCAAGGCTTACGGGGTGTTTCATAAGTAGAGATATCCATTCTAAACCTAATATGCGTCACATAGCACGCATGACGCAGCCATATATGCATAGCCTTCGATGCGTATCCTCAATATTTCCAAGAAACGGAAAAGCAGCGACACGAAAGATGCCATTGAGATATCGTGAATTCTTTTTTTTTCACCCTTACGCTTCAGCCTCGGGAAGCGCACGACCAATAACTAGATTAAGCTTTTCGTGTCGACAGCTGCCCATGTGACGAAACTAAGTGCAAGGGGCCACCGGTACGCGATCAAATTACGCAAACGCAAAGGGCGTTGCCAATGCTAAGGCGTTAAGAGGACGCGTTGCGCCACCGTTTGCTGCACTATACGCGCGCGTTCTTCCTGCCCAAGCGCTAATCAGTGGCTTCCGCTAAAGCTTCCTGGTCTCCCGAGCACGCTACGAGAGCAACGCTATGAGTCAAGCTTATTTCGCATATGCTAATTTTAATGTTCAAAGTCTCTTTTCGCAAACCTTCCGTAAGCACTAACGCGCACTGGACATCGCCGGGGGCGTAATAGTCGCGTCATCACGCCGGTCGTTATCAGTGTAGCGGGCGGGCATCCAAACGCTGGCTAACGAGGCCGCTCTCTCACGTGATAGTTTTGCGAATGCGATCCCAAGTTTAAGAAGAACAAAGCACCGGGTGGGTCGAGGTTACGTGTGCGCGGCACGCTGTATGCGCTTGCGCACATCTGCGCGCAATTAAGCAGGTTGGGCTGCGCGGCGAAGAAAGCGAAATTTTGCTCGCAATGTTGAACTTGAGTGACAAAACGCTTCTGAGTAGAGGCAGCCACGCAGGCACCGCGCGCAGTCACTCGCGTTTTCAATAGAAAAGGAGAGATCGCGCGCGCCTACCGCTGCGTTCTTCGCATTGACATTTCGCGTAAAAAAAGGAAGAACGAATTTTTGTTTTCATATACTTCCAACGAAAAACTCGGCATAGCTTCTTGTCTCACCAACCTATCCGAAATTTCGAATACGAATCGAATAGTTTATGCTATTTGATTCATATTCGATTCGAGAGTTCGTATTCCAAGTTTTCGGACATTCGTTTCTTTTCTTTTTTCCCCGTATATTGGAGTTGCGATGGAGAGTGAACAAAAGAAACGAGGAACATTCGGAATAATTCCGCTGCATGCGAGACCTGTGGTTCCTGCGCAGAGGTACTAGCTCCATACCGGACGCACAGGGCAGATAAATTCCGCTCAGTAATTTCCAGTCATTCAGTGAGAATGCCTCTCATTGTTTGTTTCAATTCATAATTTGGCGAGTCTCGCTATGTTTGCACCTCTTTAAGACACTATACGTGCTGTAGTTGTCAAACTTCCTTCCTTCAACGAACAGAGGAGCATGGTGACGTGCTGTTTCCTCGCTGCATTACTGGCATTCTTGTGGTGGCCCAGACAATTGAAAGCAGTTGCTATTAACAAGCTCCTCAGTTGCCTGAACGTCCAACTGCGAACAGTATTACGTATATGGTATCTCGAATGAATCTACAATCGCCATGTAATTCAAGAAACGGGATGCGCACAAAGCTAATTAGAAATGAGAAAATATTCGATATTCGATTAGATATTTGGAGGCCGTTTCTCGTATTCGATTTGGTCCGGAAATTACACTGCTCGAACACCACTAGTTGTGTTTCATTTTGTCTGAACGAACCAGACAAGTAATGGTGCCAAGTGCTTTAAACTGTTGAACGATGCGCTCCTCATTGTGCTATCTGCGTGAGTTATCTGTGACAAAACGAAGCAGCAGTAGGTGAGAAATCTTATTTCGACGTTGTTAGGATAAACGCCGCGGTTCGCTGCACTGCTCAAGTCCTGCATCTTGAACCGCGCAGCTTGCAGCGCTATTACTGCTGCTTATCTCCGCAACGCGCGAACGCGCTAAACAGATATGTGAACGCCTTCACGAGAAGCTCCTGCTTTCGGGCTATATATATAGCATGATGGAACATCCTTTGTCCATATCAGTGAGTTGTTCTGCCTAAGCTAAGTGGTTGATTCACAGTACGACTGAAATATACTGATCTGACACAAAAATTAGCATCGAAACACCCGCAAGTAATAGAACTTATACAAATCGTCGAAGAAGGAACGTCGATAGAGTTAACATTTTGGCAAGGGGACGTGTTTTAGTCAGGGCCGCAGGGAAGCAGTTGCTGCACTGACAAAGGCAAGCGCTCTTGTCCAAACGCCGGGTTAAGCAACATTCTTTGTTGCATCACTGCTAACAAATCCAAGCCTTCACCTTCCGGTGTGAACTTCTGTCTTATTTTAAAGATCTACACAATAAAGAATTCAACGTTTCACGAAATAAACTGGTCTTAGACGGTTACGGTCTTTCGATATAGAGACAATAAAGGTGCGGCCATTCAACATGGCAGCGTGTGCTGTCGACGAAGAGACACAATACCGAGGCACTCGCGAACGTAGGCATGGAACAGTGACAGCTTGCGCTCGCAGTGGCGTTCTCTTGCAGCCCCCCCCCCCCCAAAAAAAAGCATTATTCCCAGCCACTCAAAAAAGAAAAAAATACCAATAGCTTGAAAATGCTTACAACCATTGCCAAGGGCAGTTGACATTCTGCTCATAAGCAGTTCCCTAATTCTGAATACAGCGGGAAGTGTGCCAAACGGCAGTAAAAAGATTGACATTTTCCCGAAAGGCAGAATGCCAGCACTTACGTCCGTTCCTATGCTGAGCGGTATAGGAAGCAGGACCAAGGGTGTTGCAGTGGCCAGGACAGGCTTGAGCGCTTTTTTCCAACTGGGAACTGGTATTTTGTCCTCCATCCTGCAAATAACGAAAAAAGAAATAAAGCCCTGTAAGCGGCCCGCAGTATTCCGACCACAACTACAGACGCCACCACGACATGCAGCTTTTGTTCGGTGATAATAATATCGTGCCGTCGTATTTCATTTTCATTCCAAAGCAGTGCCATGTGTAAATGTTTCACACTTGTGAGATCTTTCATTTTATTTATCTACAGTGCTGCTTGCATTTTTCGTTGTTTCTTTCCCAAATGTGACATTCGTGCTCCTGAGCATTAAAAAGGAACTCGAAGTTCTAAACCCAAATTAAAAAGAAGTAAAATAGGAGGCCACCTAACGTCACAGACTGGAACAGGATAAGAGGAACAGCATACAGCGAGCTCCCTATGTTCGCACAATTCAGCACTTTGAAAGCTACGTCTTCGCTTAAAAAGTCGGTCAAAAATCATAAAAACCTTATGCAGAGGCAGGGTAGTTCTTCAATTTGTATTCAAGTTCGCGTTAGGCAGAACGACGACGCTGATTTGTGAGCTTCACATGCGGAACAAGGGGCGGAAAGCCACAAAAGTGAGCATCTAAAATAAAGAAATTATAGAAAGGCTGCTGCTGCTGAATTACAGCTCCACACAGCTGAAGCGGACAGGCATGGCGACCAACACTTGACTGCAATATCTTTGACCAGAAACAGTGCGATGGTTGGCATGTTACAAACTGTTGGTGTACACCTGCGGGGGGCTCACAAAAAAAGTAAGAAATAAATAAAGAAAGGAAGAAATTTGGCAGTTTCGGCCGAAAGAAGGCGAAGTATTGGCTGCGGCTTGGTTGTCGTTGCCTTGGATGCCGCTATGAGGAGAAATCCTCCGCCCGAAGGGCAAAGCAAAGCCTAATCCTCGTAACCTAGCATTGTCGAAAAAGATAGTGAGAATGGTGAACAATAAGATCTTAGGCTTAATATCTGCAGTTGCGATGTGGGACCCATCTTGCTGGAGCAAGAATGCACCGAAAAACTTGGCAGGTTCACCCGACGGTCGAAGCATTGGCAGCAACTTAGCAATGTTTAGCGCTGCGCGACTGAACTCCTTTGGTCGGTAGCACGGCCCCGCTGGGACGCTGCCGCTGCTCCTGTGCGAGTGCGACATGTTCGCGGCGCCGCAGCACGCACGGCAGCTGCTGCTCAGCAGAAGCACAGAGTTTCATACAATGATCTCTAGAGGCAACTGCGGCGATAGTGTCTACGGGAGTTGCAAGCAGAGCGGTCCAGGAAGCACGGAAATGATGGTTAGTGCACGGATTTGCTTGAACTTCGTCTCCTAGCTTGTGGTGTTGAACGGGCTTGGTGGCTGTCCAAACTGATTATTTTCGAGAAAGTACTGCGTTATAAACATTTCAATAAAAGTTATTAAAATTGTCCGACGGCAGGATTCGAACACGGGGCCTACTGAGGGCCAGAAGCCCCATATCGAAACCATTAGATCACGGACGCATGAGCAAGCTGAACCGCTTCTATTAGCAGTGATAATGCATGTACGAAGAGCCTTACTGCCTTCTGCATTAAAAAAAAATATATATAGCTTTGAAATTAAGACCAATGGGCGCAGCTAAAGCGCAATAAACGAAGACACTAGGACGTCCGAAGCCACAAGCACGAAGATCAGACAAATCCATGTGCTCACCATCATTCCCGTGGTAGCTGAACGAACGCAGCGCCAGAGTTTCCCTCCAGTCATTACTGTACGCAACTTTATGGGCACAAAGAACAACGTCCAGGCCGCTGCTAGGAGTCTCACGACGCTGGCGCAACGAGCGCCGCCAGTGGCACTGCGGGCGTCGCTACACAGTAGAGTGACTGCACGCTGCTCCCGCAGCCTGCGGGGGCCGTGTACAGTAAATCTACGCTACACGATCGCGCGGCAGATTAGACCGACAGGAAGCCGTAGGTGTTAGTGAGCACCGGATGAAACATAAGACGACATTAGCTGGACGCTTGCAGCCCAAGCCAGAGAATACCGACAGCAGCTCGGCAGGCACGCTAGCGTACTTAACAGGTCTGCGTGCGCACAACCCGCATGCCGTCAGCGGAAGACAAGATGCTGGCCTTACTCCGCCATCAAGACAATTGAGCGTAGCACTGAGGGTGCGTGCGTTTCGCCTCATCGTTCCTCTTCTTTTTTTTTTTTCTAGCCAAACGTACTCGGCGTCTACGGAGACCCCCTAACTTCACGCGCTGGAGACGCGCAGGCGCCCTCGATAGCCTGACAGCACGACAACGATGGCGCCGAGCTTGTGAGTGCGCGTAGAACTTTCATTGAGTTTCGATGGTAATAAAAAATAAAGGCGATAGATTTACACTATACCAGTCCTCGTTTTGTATAATGCGATAGCCCACTTGAAACCCACGAGAAATTGTCTTCTATATGAGAAGACACAAAGAAACGTTCCCCCACATTTTTTTTCTTTAAACTAGATCGGAGGGTGAAGAAGTAACGCAGTGAAATATCTTTGGAAGCAAACGAACCAGATAAAGCGCATCTTCACCTGTGTCAACTGTAGCGCTAGTGTCTACGACGGTTGCAAGCAGGGCGCTCTCTTAAATATGTGATAGCGAAAAGGAGGGATGCTTCCGAGCACGACTTGATGGATGAAAGCACAAAGAACGAAATATGGTCGTGTTTCTCATCTGTCGCCCCGTATCGAGCAATACCTTCGGGCACAAATAATAATAATAATAATAATAATAATAATATAAAATAAATAAAAGCTTCCGCAAACACTTGAACCCCACCTGTTGAAGCAGGATGTCCACCGCTTCTACGACTGCGCTATGATGGCGTGTAAAACAGTTGAACGCAGCTACGATTTTGACACCACTCCAAAAAAAAAAAAAACAGAAGAATAGAGCCCTAAATGAAGGTGTAACTGTGCTTGTCTAGCCTCGAGACGTTAAACGGAGCGAGGATTGCACACGGCACCGTCTATTATATAATCGGGGCCTTCTTCGTGGTGGCCAAGTCCCCATGCAACGGTTGTTATGGCGTCAGCGAAGAGAGAGCGAAGCCGTCCTACCTCGTAGGGAAGACTGGCAGGTGAATTAGGATCTTCCCGTCCTGCTAGCTCCGATCGTGCGCCTTGGGGGAATGAATTTACAGTGTGCTGTGGAGACACAGCGATTGTGACAGAGTCTCCTCTTTGTTCTCACGCCGGCACTCGCAGGCGATCAGGGCGAACCAAACGTGTCTTCTAGAAGCGCCACTGTAGTCACGTGACTCCGCGGAAATCGTCGCTGGCGCTCCTTCCTCCTACCTGATCTCCTCTCCACCGCCCGTGAGAGCAACGTGAGATCTCGCGGGAACCTGGCACCATCCGGGCTGCCACGGACGCCTACTAGCGTTTCAGACCTTCCTCTGTTCAGCAGGAGGACACGTGATCGCCATTCGCCCATTTCTCCATTTCTCTCTACCTGTTCCATAACGCAGAGGCCTCGCCGAGAACACTGGCAACTGTGTTATCACGGCGTCCCACGTGTGTTTAACGGTGAAGCCAGCCGTGGGGTTCGGTCTGAGGACCTAAGGTGTGTAGAGCACCTTGAGGACTTTTTTCTTCTTTTTCCCTCTTTTATAAGCCAAGCATTCTTTGCGACGAGTATGTACGTTCGGCCTTGTTGGTATGCTATATTTGGGAAAGGTTAAGCCCATCGATGACGAGGACTTGATCGGCCCCGTTACAGCCGGTGCGCCGACCCTGGATACAGTGTCCTAGCAAAGGGGGCCAATTCCGAAGACAGCATAATGTGCGGTCACGAGGGTCACGTGGTCACGTGGTGGAAAGCGTGATTCCAGTTCAACTTGAACTGCGCCAGCAAGTCGCGCTTTAGTAGGCATGGTTGTGTTCCAGGAACGGCAATCACTGGCAAAGTTTTCTTCTGACCTTCATACTGGACACTTGCATGTATCTGTCCTGTCGTGTTGAGCGGCGTGCCACCGTAACTTTTCAGTTCCAGAAGGCACTTCGTTAGACCTGTCTTCTACTTCTACAACATCCACCACATGTCGCCTTCCGTGCGGCATATAGAGCGTTTGATACTACAGCATTCATCAAACGGCTCCGCACGAATTGCAAACGGCATGGCGGCCCACGCTTAGACTATCCACTTCGCTACTTTGTCCTGTGATGCATGCCATTCTCCGGAACGCCAAGAACACATGACGTGACTTGCTGCCACCAGCCGAACACGCAAAATAACTTATGGTTTGAATGTGATTTCCTGACCAGATTGAGAGCGGCGCATCGTCGTCGTCATGCTATGCAAGAACTCGTTCTATCCATGGTTGCCATCTTGCGATAGCAATGCCGATGACGCTGGCTAGGCGCTCTGACGCCACGAACGCGATGTAGGCTTTTGGTATTTAAAAAAATAATCTGGGCGTTGACGTGCCAAAATCGAAATACTGTTATGAGGCACGGCGCAGTGCGAGACTCGGGGAATAAGTTCGACTACATGGTCTTTTTTAAGCTACACCCAATGCACGGCGCACGGGCGTTCTTGCATTTCGCCCCCATCGAATTGTGGCCGGCGTGGCCGAGATTTGATCTCGTGCCCTCGGAATAGCAGCGCAACGCCAAATGGTTTTGCTTTCGTACCAAACTGGCACCACCGAAGAAATTTTCGGACGGATATTCTTGGGGGCAAATTCGCGCGTTAGAATCAGGTAAATACTGCAATAATTAATTGTGGACAAGCGTTCTCACTTCAAAATTTTCCTGGGGAAGGCTGAAAACAGCCATTTGCAACAGGCGACGACGTGTGTGAATTATGACCAGCCAAGCTAGAATGATCCGGCGAATGATAATTTTTGGATCGATATAACGAAAGTTCGGTGTTATAGCAATGTGTGGGCGAAGGCCGGCACCTTCGATTAGGATGTCCAAAAAGGGTGACAGATTGGGGCAGTCGACATTCCATAATGCTCCTATAGGCCGCGTACGCAAGGCGAAGCAGTAACAACGGGAGGACGCCAGACAAAGACGACCCTCGTACCTCTCTGGTGTCGGTCGCCCTGTTATATTGCTCTTTTTGGTCTAGGCCCTTGCAAGGGTGCTCAGTGCGCAGTGTTTCGCGAAAAAGAAAGCTTACAGACTACAGGGCTGGTATTTGCCGTGCCCCTATAAGTACTTGAATGTTGTATGAACACATCGTAATTGAGATCGTACACGCCATCACTGTATGCGCGCACGCGAGCACGCGAATACGAGCTCCCTCCGTTTGCCTTTTGACTTTTGGCGATGCCGTCATTCTGATAAACCTGCGGGAATCAAGGCGTAGCCCTCAAGCTATTTCCCGAACAAAAAAACAAGAAAAACAAAACGGACGGCGGACTATGCGAAAACGTGTATAGGCTAGCGAGTTTAGATGTGTTTGCTGTGTCTTAACTGTTCCTCCAATTTGCAGTCTCGCGTTAATTCCTTTATTGTCCGAGGAGGTACAAGCAACACACATGAGCGCCCTAATACCTGTTGCCATTATTGTGTTCTTCACTATTACAGCCGTGCATGTGGTTGTATTGCATGCAAAACGCGAGTGTTGTTATCCTGGCAGATATGGATAATCATACTGCCGACTAGTCATAACCATGGTGATAATATAAAAAACAATAACGACCAGTCCCGATCGAGCATGGGTGAACATTTATAGCGTGCGAAATTTTGTACGCGAACTTTATGTGCATGTGTATAACAGTATGTATTAGAGAGCGAACGCACGTAGCTGGCATTACATAGCGGATGACTATACAGGAGGTCGTACTGGAGCTGGATAGGTCACGTAACACGCAGGACATATTTAGCCGACGGTCTTATAGCAGAATGGGCACCGAGCGAAGGGAAATGCAACCAGGGATGGTAGGGAAATCGGTAGTGAGACGAGATTAAGGAATTCGCAGTCTCAGGACGGTGACGCTCGTCCTTTAGAGGACTTGTTTGTCTAAAGCAAGATGATAATTATTACGCTGCACTGTCATATCAGCAAGTCCGAATCCGTGCTTCTGGTGAACACCACGAGGCAAAATGTATACGCGCACGTTTGACACAATTAAGATCTCGCATTTTGCCGGCTCGAATCTGCACACTGCTAAAAATGCTGAGAACGAGTCATTCCGCGAAATGATCGTGCTGCAATGTTTCCGTAGCGTATGCCAGAAACACACACACACACACACACAAAAATCGAGGTCTATGCCCGTGTCTTGAGGGAACAATGCGTCTTTTTATTTTTTTTTCGAGGCTGTACACGACATTGCAAACACCGCTAACACTCTCAGAATATATATATATATATATATATATATATATATATATATATATATATATATATATATATATATATATATATATATATATATATATATATTCAATGTCTTCCGCGATGTGAAGGCGTTCCGCGATGACAATACGCCTCTTTCGCAAAGCGTGTGGCCCGGCGTAGTTTATTGCGCTAACGTGATTCCGTGCAAGCCGAAACAAAAAAAAATGTCCTCGTTTACCTCGGATGCTGTGACGTATCCACCGTGCTTGTGGCTTATTGTTTTTTACGAAGTGTGTTCAGAAAACATCGCAGGGACGGGCCACTGAACTTCAAGCACTCTTGTCGTCACAAAACAAAGACAATCTGACTACAGCTACGACCCTAGCCACGATAACGAAGACAGTGTCACGACAGTGGCACGACAGTGGCAACGACAGAAATTACATAGAGCACAACGACAAAGAGCGCACGGCAACGCGGGCGACGGCACCACGACCAATCACATGACGCAGTCGCGTGACTAAGTTTTCAGGTCAAAATATTTTTTCCCACTGGTATCAGAAGAACAGACATCACGATGATGGTAAGCATGATATCACTACGTGCAAGAAAGGTCGCTATAAATCTAGGAAAATATTTATCTGTTAACATATCACTCACCAGTTAAATACTAAGTGGCAAGTGATAAATAAACTCACAGAACAAAGTAAAAAAAAGCGAGTCGGCGCAATGAACTTTATTATTTTTTTTCCAACTTTTCTTCTTTGATGATGAATTTAAAGCTTCAGAAGGTGGGCGCACGTGAAAATTACAGTATAGGTAAATAATTAAGTATCGGGTGTAGCTATATACGCAGCCAAACGGTATGAAATGCGCTGACCGCCTACGTACATACCGTGTGTACCAGCTAACGTTAGCTAAGCTGTTCAACGAAAAAGGAAATTTAAAAAAAAGACGCGGTGCACGAAACGATGATCAGACCTACGGTATTCGTTTGTCAGAGGCCCGACGACACAGCAGCGGAGGAATTAAAATGGTAATAAACGGCTCCGAATTACATGAAACTTAAACGATTCCAAAACCGCATTTACCTTTTTATATGCGCGACTGTAGGTAGTGTCGGTGCTTTTAAGTATCACCGGCTGCTCCCTTCAGAACATAACATTAATAAGCAATAATCTCTACAAAAGTAGTAAACTCATAAACTAAGAATAAACGGAAGCATCTTTGTTGTTTTTTGCTTGTTTTTGTTTTCATCGGCTTTATTTCGCGTCCCTAGTCTGAAATTAAGTTTCAACCCATCTTGAAAACCATTAAAGTAAGAATAAGAATGAGAAGAATATGAGAATAATCAAAACAATCATTTTTTTTTCTTTTTGTCAGTTTGGAGGAGAAGATAGAAGGAAAGCCCAAGCATTCGGTAAGTTTGGTAATGGACGCGGATCATGGACTTGAGTAAAAACGCGTACTGCGAGACACCAGAAGGCGAAAAAAAATATATCATGTCTCATGATTACGATGCTCCGTAATACGAAATTCGAGCGCAGACGTTATAAGTGTTTTCATTACGCGATATATGGAGGCAAGAATATCACCCCACCGACTGGCAGTGGGCTAGTGCCGTCAGCGCCTTCGCAGAGGTAGGGACAGTACGAGAATGCTGGCCTGATGACCGGCATCGGAGCCAGCTGCGGAAGAATACGACGACGAACGCGCGAGCAGTATAGTGGCACGAGCACGTTCGCGCGTTTACGCTGAGGGACGCCTACACTCAACCCAGGAACGGGCACCTAATAGCTGCGCTCTAAAAAAGTGCGCCGATTGTGAACGCATACGCCCATCTTTACACTCTTAAAAAAAAAAAGAAAAAACTTTACACTCTTTGGGGTGTACATCTGCCACACAACAATAATCGTCATCTGACTTGCTTGCGTTTCCTTTTTTAAAAGCGCTGCGCTCGTCACTTTCCTTTCGAGAATGCTCTGTCACGCTGACAACGCGCATGCCGTTCGTGACTTGGAAGCACCGGGCTCGCAGCGTTAAAGAAAGGAAAAGCGCGAAAGACAGATGACCATTATAGCGTGGCAAATATGCACCCCAAAGGGTGCAACTGTTTTTAGAATGTACTACCTCTTAAATATAAACCAATTGTTAAAGCTATATGCCGACTATACTAAATTTCGACGCACAGCTCCCTATAAGCAAGTATCCGCCTATTGCGAACTTTTCCTATAGTCTAATACACTGATGAAGTGCGTGTTAGAGCAAGAAAGGCATGAACGGAGCGCAGGAATGTTGTTTACGACGAAACTTAGCGCAACAAAAATATTTTCCGCGGCGCAGTTCGGCAAAGGCTCTCACGTTTCTCATCGAGTGTGGGCCTCCGTACGCAGCAGCCACTCAGGCCACTAACTTCTTATAAGCCTCATGGGAGCTCATGCTGATACATCCACCAATCGATGAATCAGCGATTTGACGAAACACAAGCGCGTATACTGCATCGTGTGGAAATCAAATGAGCAAGCTCGCGGCCACTAAATCCTTGTTGTTGTTTTTTTTCTGACTTGCTTTTCTTTTTCTTTCTTTGGAAGTCGTGCTATCAGCGTGAAGTTGCCTGGTGATTAACAAACGCAAATACATAGCAGACTTTAACGGGAATCAGCTACACGACCTAGGGGCTGCAATGCATTCATTTTATTCCACCGAGTACGCTTATTGCATTGTTGTTATCTTTTAAAACACCCAGTCCTCCATATTCCCACGAGGCTAAGTGCTGAACGGACTATGCATTTTACTTGCGATGACAAGTATCACTTTTTCTTTTTTTTGACTGAATCGTGAAGTCTCTTGCCTGAAGCTTCGTATGTGTCGCCTGTGTGATTACGCGAAAAAAAATGACAAAGTTGTAAAACATGCAGAGGTAGGCACCTAGCTCTTGGAGTCAACAGTCGTCATTCCCTGAATGCACGCAAGGTATCAGCTCAAAGCCGCGGCGCCACAAACACATATGATTCGCCAAGGCGCGAATACTGCCTGCATATTGCAAACTCAAGTTCGTCAACGCGCATCTGAGGAAGCGATCGACCAGCAAGAGCCTGTGCGTCAGCTGTACCGTGAGCAAAAATATACATGCACTTACAATCGCAAGTCATTCACTAGCTGTTTTATGCGACGAGGCGACGGTCGCTCTCCTCTCCACAACCACAAATTCGGGCACACCCGCCTCCTCGGCCTGTTCCAGTTAGTGTTGACGCTCAGTCCACACTTATTGTACCCAGTATAAAGCTGACTGAAAAACGTGTTCGTTAACGCATAATTTCCGACATCAGCGTAACTTGTTTAAAAGCAGGCTCTGGTATTCGAGCCCCTTTTCACGTTGCCGTTTCATTGCTATAAGTTACCATTATTCCCGGAGTTTTATCACAGCGTACAGTCAGTCGCACAGAATGCATTTTGCCAGCTACCCGTAAATACACTCTCATGGGTCATTCATTAAACGTAACGCGTCCTTGCGCCCGTACTGCCACTTTTTCAACGTCCATTTCTCCGAACAATTAGAGACCGGTACAACTTTACATACGACACCGCGGCCGTCAATGGTTCAGCTGCCATCACGGAAGAAGTTGCCTTGCATCACGCATAGTAAGAGAGTGAACAGCAATTACTGTTCTTCTTTTTTTTCATTCTTCAAACGAACCACCCCTTATGCAATACCTACTAGAGGGGTCTTTTCTGCTTTAGTTGCTTCCTTTTCGCGGCGGCTACGTGATAACGTGAGCGCTTATTTATGCGATAACGTCAGGTCGATGTTGGCGTCCAGTAACCCGAAGCGGCATGCTGACATAGCCACGAAAAGAACGGCGCCGCTTGTTTATACTCATTTTAGGGCGGTGCTATAAAATTGCGAATAACAAGGTTACTAAGTTAAGGACGTGGTGGAAAATTCTTCTCTTTTTCCATATGAGACATCTTTTTACCCCACAAAAGCGGGCTATTTTGTTTTATTGCGGCAGCAATCATACGCACACTCCAAGTGCATTTCTGCCTTCGCCGTGGGAGTCACTGAGAGGTTCCGTATAAAGTCCAAGGGCGTTGAAATAGTCGCCGCACGCCGTGTGCTGTCTGTGCGAACGAAAGCTTGCGAGGGTGAGTCGGCGATCGCTGCTCAATCTCGCGCGCGCAAACGAGGAAAATGGGGAGGAAGCGCGCCGTCTTCCGCCACGGGCAAGGCTCCGGGGGAAGAGTGGGGAAGGGGGGGGGGGGGGCGTTCTACTCAAGGCGGCCCGGGCGGCCGCGCGCGTCTACCTAGGCAGCTGTATCTTGAAAGCCATCTGCGACGGGGACAAAGTCCGCCCGTGCGCCTCGTTTTCGAGGCTTAGTTCGCGGTGGGGGGGGGGGGGGGGGGCGAGACGCAGCACGAATGTCGATTCGCTCGCTGCTGCCGCCGCGCTTCCTCACTCCAGCGTTTTGAAAGCGAGTTTCCGCGGTCATCGAGTGAGATGCGTTCACGTTTGCTTGTGCACGCGTGGCACTATGCTTGTTAGTTTATTTAGTATGCCTATGTTTACAAATGTATATAGCCGATAAAACTACTATATTTAGTTCATATAGCTAGCTGTTCAGTAAGTTCCTAACGGTATCGATGCCTCGGCTTGCAGGCGAAACTGCGGCTTCTTTCATAATACCTTTTCGCTGTCGCCGTCACCGCGCCCTGTCGGGTCTGTTTTACGGCACGAGATAATCTCGCTGCTTTCAATGCCAAGGTGCATGTGCACACACACGACGTGAAACGCATTACGGCAGAATAAGAACGTGTTCATCGCACAGCGTGACACGAACGCGAAGCCCCAAGACGACGCGAAACCTGAATTTCGTCGCAAGTGCATATAGTGCAGTCGTTACTTTCAGGAAAGTGGTCAGTGTCAAACTTAGATGTCCGAATGCATGCTGAAGCACAAAAAATGCTCTCCTTAAGCATGCGTTGAAGCAATTTCAATGGAATTTATTATATTGTACGGAAGAAATCATATCATAGATTTTCGTGACCTCGGTATAATTTGATTCAAGTCTTGCGTGCAGCTACACTCGCTTTCAGAAATCAGCTGCAACGCTGTGGAAGCTGCTCAAGAAGAAAATGTATCGATCCGCGCGTTCCGTCCATGCTGCGCAGCGAGCGAACGGCGTTCGCTCGCGCGAGCGTGCACGCATGGCTGCCATGACGGGCTGCCAACAAACAAAAACCCGAAAAGAAACGCAACGACAAACAAACTGGTTTAAAACAACGCATTAGGCAGCCGTATGCAACAGTTTGTTTCTAGGGATTAAAACTTCTTTTTTCATTCGATACTGAGCCTATATAAAGAACAGTTCCGCACAATTGCGATCGAGAACATCGACCTGTTTCTAAGTGCGGATTACGCCACTGCAAGTGTCTATCTGGCCTTTACAGCATAGCACGGTGTCTGAAACGGAGTATACCAGAGCGCATTTCGTATGGCCACTCGGTTCTATTCTGAGCATCATCATCATCATCATCAGCAGCAGCAGCAGCCTGGCTGCGCCCACTGCAGGGCAAAGTCATAGGGTTTTCTAGTTTAACGTTAGCACAATTTTGATGAATCACCTAGGGCGTATACAACAAATCTACTCATGGAGTTGGATCACTGAAAGAGGCGGACGTTAGTTACACTAGAAATGAAAACGCATGATTTATATAGTACCGAGATTTCACAAATAAAATTTAGCTAATTACGTTGGCGAGCACATTGCAATATACGCATTGAAGCCAGCGATTTCAAAAGGCAGCTCCACTTGGAATGTATATTGAAACTACTACCAGTTTTGCGATGAGCGTTCTCAAACTTGCGGTAAAAAATGCGCTGTTCTTCCATTCACATTCCTTTGACAAATTGCCTTCTTGTGCATTGAAGTTCAAAAATTATTTGAACACCAATGCATCTCGTTGGAAACTTTAGGAACACATATTCCGAAAGTTGTATCATCCTAGAATTCGTTCCGAGTGGATTTGACTTTCAAAAGTTCATAAATTGCAATATGTGCCATAAAGTAATTAGCTAAAAATTAATTAGCGGAAATTTGTTACTATTCAGATATGCATTCTGATTTCTTGTGCAAAGAGTAATCTATAGTTCAAATAGTAGAATTGCGCTGCACGCCACGGATGTTACTAAAAATTCTGTTAATCAAAAAGAGAAACAAAAATTATATGCCCAATGCAGTGAAAGAGAAGCCGCGCCGACAGAGCTACTATAGTCTCCGTTCATCATTTTTGAGGGTACCTTCTAGTATGGCGTAACGACCAGTATGAGAAATCACGTGGTTTTCTTTTTGAAAGATGGTCGTGAAGTCGTGCTACTCTTGTCTAATACAATTAGCATTCCCCATCTAATTCAGCCAATTGGTATCTATCTATCTATTGACATCTTTACGCTGCTTTTCGATTTTAAAAACAGCCCTTTAAGATTTCTGGCGCTGGTGCAGCGGTGGCGTAGAGGTAGAGCATCCGCCTCACGTGCAAGAGGACCTTGGTTCGAATCCCGGTGCCACGCAGTTTTTCACCGGATTAAAAAAAAAGATCCGCATGTTCATAAACTTGCATGAACAGGCCTGGAATGTGGCCTGATCCCGGTGACCAGAACCAATAAAACCTAACCTGTGAACCTGTGAAACCTAATAAGAGGTACAAATTGAAGGTCGTACAGGTCTACGTGCCTACATCCAGTCTTGATGACCAGGTAGTCGAAAGTTTTTGTGAAGACCAACCTAACCAACCTTTATATATGGCTTTCATTGATTACGAGAAAGCGTTTGATTCACTCGAAACCTCTACAGTCATGGAGGTATAACGAAATCAGGGTGCAGACGAGCCGTATATAAAAATACTGAAACATATCTATAGCGGCTCCACAGCCATTGTAGTCTTCCATGAAGAAAGCAACAAAATCCCAATAATGAGGAGGGAAGATGACCGACGGTCATTAAGAGTTACGGACTGGATTGCAAGGGAAGGGAAGCGTAGCAGGGGGCGGCAGAAAGTTAGGTGGGCGGATGAGATTAAGAAGTTTGCAGGGACAACGTGGCCACAAATGGTACATGACCGGGGTAGTTGGAGAAGTATGGGAGATGCCTTTGCCCTGCAGTGAGCGTAACCAGGCTGCTGCTGCTGATGATGATGATCATCATCATCATCATTATCATCATGAAATATCCGAGCCCGCGTCGAACGTGCTCTTGAGGCCATTTCCTTTTTATAGTTTATCGATTCCCGTTGTCTTCGTTTTTATCTTCTCCACCAAATGCTCACTGTTCGCCTGTCCTGGTGGTGACGACGATGATAATGATTATCACACGAGCATGCAGTTTAAATGCTGGTTGTGGCACATGCTTGTCCGTGGTAGTTCTTTCTTTACATATATTTTTACGGGAATGTCGGTAGTACAGATTGACTGTATTTACAATATATATACAAGCAGAGTCAATGTAGTTAAGAAGGCTGACCAGCAACAACACGAAGCAGCGAGCGTCTCGCGATCTTCGTCCTTTCTCATCTTTTATCCTTCCGTAACAATATTGCTGCTGCATGTTAGTCGTTAAACATTTGATACACAAAGGTAAATTATTACAAACAGAAGGTTTGCTTCATTAGCATGTTTAAATTTTCCCTGCGCCAGCAATCTTTCAAAGGAGAAAACAGATTTCTAACGCAGGAACGGAAAACGCGTACCAGTTTAAGACGACAACACGGGCGCGATGTCTCTCACGCGACTTCTACTACTGCTGTTTCTACCATATAGATCAAATTACCGCTTCCCTTGTGCTGTCCTTAACATTGAAGGCAGGAGGCTAACCTCAGCAATAGTTTCCCTGCACGTTGCTCCATTGGTGGCGTATGCGGGACACTATACCCAGCAAACGAGCGCAGCGCCATCTGCGATGGAACCGACGAGTCTCAGTCAGCTGGATGTCTTTCGCGTGCGGTTGAGTGCATCACTCGCGGGCTTTGCGTAACACTGTGGTATACACAACGGCGGCACACTTGTCCTTAAGCGGTCTTCTGCGAACAAAACGATCCCGCGTCCTATAGCAGCCCGCGGGGTACAATGGATGCGCTATTATGTCACACTGAAGCGTAAGTGCTCGGCAAGGCGATGCGTGATTCGTAGCGTCTGGCTTCCAAAACACGTTCTGTTTTTGGAACGCGCGAACTGGGTAAGAACGACAAAGGGCCATTGTGCGCTGCTGCACGAAAACATGCAGTTCCCTTCTACTGCGCAAGTACGGCACAACCTTTTGGGTAATCGCATTATATATATATCAGCGCCTTCTGCCGTTTCGTTAGCGGAGGAGAAGAATAGCTGAAGGCTGACTATTTATGTACTTCTGCACTAACTTGTAATGCTCAAGACTGTTGTACTAAGAGACGAAATGAACAAAAGCACAACGAAATAAAACAGACTTGTTTTTCTCGAATTTACGCACATAGGGTATGCGAATTTGGTATATACTTGTTATCAGTATGGGCCAGCCTTTATGGGCCAGTATTTTACCAGCCAAACTGAGAAGTTGACCTTCTCCAGTTCGATACGCACAATAATGCTATGCTAACAGGAAATGTCTAAAGCTTGGTTGAGACACTAGATAGTTAGGAATAGTTAGTAGAGGCGAGTTCATTAAGCAATCATGTTGTTATACCGTTAATAAACTCGTTAATAATGAGTATGCGCCAGGCAATTTGTGCGAGCTATGCATCGCCGGAGCCGAAATGGTTGGGCAAGCTTCTCACTTTTTTTTCTATTACTATCATCATCAGCCTAGTTACGCCCACTGCAGGGCAAAGGCCTCTCCCATACTTCTCCAACTACCCCGGTCATGTACTAATTGTGGCCATGTTGTCCCTGCAAACGTCTTAATGTCATCCGCCCACCTAACTTTCTGCCGCCCCCTGCTACGCATCCCTTCCCTTGGAATCCAGTCCGTAACCCTTAGTGACCATCGGTTATCTTCCCTCCTCATTACATGTCCGGCCCATGCCCATTTCTTTTTCTTGATTTCAACTAAGATGTCGTTTACCCGCGTTTGTTGCCTCACCCAATCTGCTCTTTTCTTATCCCTTAACGTCACACCCATCATTCTTCTTTCCATAGCCCCATATGTGAGTACTGGTAACACACAGCTGTTATACACTTTCCTTTTGAGGGACAGTGGCAACCTGCTGTTCATGATTTGAGAATGCCTGCCAAACGCACCCCAGCCCATTCTTATTCTTCTGGTTATTTCAGTCTCATGATCCGGATCCGTGGTCACTACCTGCCCTATGTAGATGTATTCCCTTACCACTTCCAGTGCTTCGCTACCTATCGTAAACTGCTGTTCTCTTCCGAGACTGTTAAACAATACTTTAGTTTTCTGCAGATTAATTTTCAGACCCACCCTTCTGCTTTGCCTCTCTAGGTCAGTGAGCATGCATTGCAATTGGTCTCCTGAGTTACTAAGCAAGGCAATATCATCAGCGAATCGCAAGTTGCTAAGGTATTCTCCATCAACTTTTATCCCCAATTCTTCCCGCTCCAGGCCTCTGAATACCTCCTGTAAACATGCTGTGAATAGCATTGGAGATATCGTATCTCCTTGTCTGACGCCTTTCTTTATAGGGATTTTGTTGCTTTCTTTGTGGAGGACTACGGTGGCTGTGGAGCCGCTATAGATGTCTTCCAGTATCTTTACATATGGCTCATCTACACCCTGATTCCGTAATGCCTCCATGACTGCTGAGGTTTCGACTGAATCAAACGCTTTCTCGTAATCAATGAAAGCTATATATAAGGGTTGGTTATATTCGGCACATTTCTCTATTACTTGATTGATAGTGTGAATATGGTCTATTGTTGAGTAGCCTTTACGGAATCCTGCCTGGTCCTTTGGTTGACAGAAGTCTAAGGTGTTCCTGATTCTATTTGCGATTACCTTAGTAAATACTTTGTAGGCAACGGACAGTAAGCTGATCGGTCTATAATTTTTCAAGTCTTTGGCGTCCCCTTTCATATGGATTAGGATTATGTTAGCGTTCTTCCATGATTCCGGTACGCTCGAGGTTATGAGGCATTGCGTATACAGGGTGGCCAGTTTCTCTAGAACAATCTGACCACCATCCTTCAACAAATCTGCTGTTACCTGATCTTCCCCAGCTGCCTTCCCCCTTTGCATAGCTCCTAAGGCTTTCTTTACTTCTTCTGGCGTTACCTGTGGGATTTCGAATTCCTCTAGGCTATTCTCTCTTCCGCTATCGTCGTGGGTGCCACTGGTACTGTATAAATCTCTATAGAACTCCTCAGCCACTTGAACTATCTCATCCATATTAGAAACGATATTGCCGGCTTTGTCTCTTAACGCACACATCTGATTCTTGCCTATTCCTAGTTTCTTCTTCACTGTTTTTAGGCTTCCTCCGTTCCTGAGAGCCTGTTCAATTCTATCCATATTATAGTTCCTGATGTCCTCTGTCTTACGCTTGTTGAATAACTTCGAAAGTTCTGCCAGTTCTATTCTAGGTGTAGGGTTAGAGGCTTTCATACATTGGCGTTTCCTGATCAGATCTTTCGTCTCCTGCGGTAGCTTACTGGTTTCCTGTCTAACGGCGTTACCACCGACTTCTATTGCGCACTCCTTAATGATGCCCATGAGATAGTCGTTCATTGTTTCAACACTAAGGTCCTCTTCCTGAGTTAAAGCCGAATACCTGTTCTGTAGCTTGATCCGGAATTCCTCTAGTTTCCCTCTTACCGCTAACTCATTGATTGGCTTCTTGTGTACCAGTTTCTTCCGTTCCCTCCTCAAGTCTAGGCTAATTCGAGTTCTTACCATCCTATGGTCACTGCAGCGTACCTTGCCGAGCACGTCTACATCTTGTATGATGCCAGGGTTCGCGCAGAGTATGAAGTCGATTTCATTTCTAGTCTCACCATTCGGGCTCCTCCACGTCCACTTTCGGCTAACCCGCTTGCGGAAAAAGGTGTTCATTATCCGCATATTATTCTGTTCTGCAAACTCTACTAATAATTCTCCTCTGCTATTCCTAGAGCCTATGCCATATTCCCCCACTGACTTGTCTCCAGCCTGCTTCTTGCCTAACCTGGCATTGAAGTCGCCCATCAGTATAGTGTATTTTGTTTTGACTTTACCCATCGCCGATTCCACGTCTTCATAAAAGCTTTCGACTTCCTGGTCATCATGACTGCATGTAGGGGCATAGACTTGTACCACCTTCAATTTGTACCTCTTATTAAGTTTCACAACAAGACCTGCCACCCTCTCGTTAATGCTATAGAATTCCTGTATGTTACCAGCAATTTCCTTATTAATCAGGAATCCGACTCCTAGTTCTCGTCTCTCCGCTAAGCCCCGGTAACACAGTATATGCCCGCTTTTTAGCACTGTATATGCTTCTTTTGTCCTCCTAACCTCACTGAGCCCTATTATATCCCATTTAGTACTCTCTAATTCCTCCAATAACACTGCTAGACTCGCCTCACTAGATAGCGTTCTAACGTTAAACGTTGCCAGGTTCAGATTCCAATGGCGGCCTGTCCTATAGTGTGACCTAACAGCTTAGTTTCATCAGTGCTCAATAAGTGAGAGCTGTCATGCGGTTACGTTTAAACTTCCTTTGAGGCGGAAATCGTTGGTGCAGGCATGGGAGATACGTGAATCAGCGTGGCATGCTTATGGGCAAATTTATTTCTTTCTGCACGTGTGACACGTGCTGCTCAAAACGTGGCCGAGTTCGTCGACTTATATAGCCCGCTGCTACGCCATCCTTCACAAGTTGTGGGGTCAATCGGCAATTTTCGTTTTTTTAAACACGACCGAGCCCCCAACATCGTCTAAAGAAGGCACCTTATCGTGTCGACGAAAAAAATAAAAAAAATAGAACATCAATGCGCAGCTGTGCTGCAACAAACACTAAGAAATCCCAGACAACTACGTTACTATTCAAGCCGTCATAGCAGCGTGAATTTTAATTGAATGCCGATATGTTTTTGAAAAGGGAATCCCTTTTATCTCCTCACTTTCCTTTCTCTTTTTTTATCTCTCTCTCTCTCTCTCTCTCTCTCTCATGTTCAAGTGGGTGGGCGTGGTGTCCCTCTTAGGAGACAATCGGAAGCCTATACTTCTGTTTGTGTCTTTGTGGTGTTGTATATATACGCTTACATGACTCATAATATTAATACAATTATAATACAGGAAGACGAAGACGAAGCAGAAGAAAAAGACGCTGCACTTCGGGGCTGCTGGTGCTTATGTTTTTCTCGCGCCCCTCGCCTTAAACCTGTAACCTCCGGCTTCTTGTACGATCCCTCGTAATGAGTAAGCGCCACAAGTGAGGAACACGCAAGCAAGCAAGAAAGCTGTCCATGTTTTCTCCCCCTCCCGCCGCCCCACCCGTTTAACCACCGGCTTCTTGGCCGATCCCCCGTAGTGGGTGCGCGCCATAATGTAGGAAGCAAGCAAGGCTGTCGCTGACCGCGAGACGAGTGCTCGAGATCATTCTAGTACTGCCAAATTTGCCATTTATACATAATTATTATCCTTTTATTAATTCAGTCTCACTCCTGTTAGTGTTGTTTCCGGATTATTATTGTCTCTGTTACTTTTCTTTCTCTTCCCCACGGCCTTTATAATCGCTGGCTCGTTGGCCAATCGCCACGCGTAGTGGGTAAGCGCCACGAAACGAGGAGCAAGCGAGCGAGCGAGCAACGAGCGCTCGTGCTTGGCCGGTACCGCCTGGGCCATCGTTGGTGCTCCGCCGCCCTCATTGAATAGCTTCGCGACATTCGGAAGGAGTTACGGCATCCGTCGTAGCGGAGACATGGCCGCGATGCCCGCCTTCTCGCTCCCGTGGGGCCGACGACGGCTGCTCCTGGTCGTAGCCGGCGCCGCGACCGCAGCCGGAGCGCTGGCCGTTCTGGTGGTGCTGGCTCGACGGCTGCGCCTGCTGCTCGCCGGCGACGTGCTGCTCGCGGACAAGGGCGTCTACTACACGGTCGCGCTGCAGGACCGGATGCCGCTGACGCACAACGTGCGCCTGCTGCGGTTCTCGCTGCCCGACCCGTCGCAGCGGCTCGGCCTCCGCCCCTGCGAGCACGTGTACCTGCACGCGCACCTGGGCGGCCGCGTGGTCGTGCGCCCCTACACGCCGGTCAGCCTCTGCGACCAGCGCGGCACCTTCGACCTGATCGTCAAGGTGTACGCGGGCGATGCCTCGGCGGCAGTTCCCGGCGGCGGAGTCATGTCGCAGTATTTGGACCAGCTCGCGCCCGGAGACGAGATACAGGTGCAGGGACCCAAGGGCCGGTTCGTGTACGAAGGGCGCGGCCGCTTCGCGCTGGTGCGCGACCCCTACCGCCAGCTGCCGCCGACGGCCCGGCTGGGACTGATCGCCGCCGGGTCGGGCATCACCCCGATGCTGCAGCTGCTGCGGCACATGTTCGCCGACCCGCTGGATCGCACCGACGTCGTCATGGTGGACGTCAACTCCACGCAGGACGACATCATCGCCCGCGAAGAGCTCGAAGGGTACGCGCAGCTCTTCAGCCGCAACTTCAGCATCTGGCACGTGCTGAGCAAGCTACCGGCGACCGGCGCGCCGGCCAACTTCCTCCAGGGCCGACTGACCACGGAGATGCTGGCCGCGCGGCTGCCGCCTCCGGGCGTCGGCACCATGGTGCTGTGCTGCGGGCCTCCGCGTCTCATCAGCGAGGTGTGCAAGCCGGCGCTGAGGGACATCGGCCACTCGGCCGAGCAGGTGCTCATCTTTTGACCTATAGCCGCCGGCTGCAGCGCGGAGGCAAACCGTGCGAACTCGAACGTGCTATAAGGTCTGACGTGAAAGAGATACGTGACAAGGAACGAGTCTTGCGTCGTGGATTGGATGGTGTGCACGCCTGTTAGCTGACAGCTCGAGCCGCTTTGATGTAGAACTGAATGCCCTCATAAGGCAGAAAAAAAAATCCATCGCACTGAGAACAAAGGTAAAAGCGATAAAGGTCGCACTTGTATTTACTTAGTGTGGCTGGGCTCTGGGTGGGAGCTCTCATCTAGCCGACAGCTAGCGACAAGCCCCGAAGTGCTTCTTTTCGTTCTTCTTCTACCATAAGCATCAGACTTCCCGATATATGCCTGCGCCAGTGCCCGATACTCGCTTCACGATAAAAGAAACGTAGGTAATGGAGAATATTTCATTAATGCTGCATCAAATAAATATTATCCATCATGTCGTTAATTCTTGGAGCACGTTTTCAAACTAAAATTCGTACTGTGGGTTGCGCAAATAACACGTATGAAAAGGAAGAAATAAACGGCACGAGCGCAAACTCAATTGTTGGTCAGCTTTTACTTGCTTGCATGGATATCGGCGAAGTTGCTTGATCGCTTTTTTTTTTTCACTGCTAAATGAGTGTGCTCTTTCGACCACCGAGTGGCACTTGTAAGAGATTTTTTGTCCCAGTCAACCAATATATAGCTACCTCAGCGTATGTATAAACGAAGTAACTACTTACTCAAGCACCCGCCAAGATAATCTGGCGATAAAGGGGAAGCTGAATGCAGCAATATGAAACATAAAGCACTTTGGGGGCCACAATATTATAGGGGGAGTGCGCGGAATCCGGAAAGGAGTAATGGTGCAAGCGCTAACATTTTCAAATGTCATTGTGCTTAAACTCTAAGACATTGTCAAGGTTGGAAGTTAACCAAAGATCGTTAGACCGGTTGGCTTTGGGAGCCCACGGTATGATCACAACTGAGGCAGTGCAGGGTGACATGGGTTGCGCCTCATTCTAAGTCCAAGAAGCGCGCAGAACAAGGTTATTTTTGAAGAAAGGCTCAGGAACATCGACCAAAACAAATGCGCAACGAAAGTGCACAAGGACCTGCACCTCAAAAGCATGCAAACAGAAAGGAGGAAGAGGTCTAACATATATATATATATATATATATATATATATATATATATATATATATATATATATATATATATATATATATATATATATATATATATATACATATATATACACATGCACTGTAACGGACACATCAGACAAGACGTTTGGTTTGGTTTGGTGCCCACGGATATGGCTCCATCCACTACGGGAGATCGGCCATGAACGGGGGACGGCAGTAGATAAAAAGACCGACACAGCGAACGCCTTCTTTTAGTTTCTCTTCTCCCCACGCGCCCGCAACCCGAGCGCCCGAACCCAATTGCACCTTCTGGTAACGAATGTGTGATGTCTGTTACCGACGCAAAGTTAGAGACCGCAGCGGCAAGGGCAGGCTTCAAAGGTAGTCTGCAGTAGACCTCCCTGTCGGAGGGCTGCAGGGCACACTTTCCGCAGCATCGAAGCTGTAGCTTCCAGGAGCGCTGCGCGCGGAATCGCTCTAATCGGACTCGCCGCAGGCATAAGCAAGCCGGCCGAAAGCAGCTATCCGAACTGCACTCCATTCAAGCCAGGACCACTGCTTGACGCCTTCGTAATTGTGTCACGCTTGGCGGCACCGCAAAGTCGTTTAGCTGCCACCAGCCATCTTTTGTGGTCTGGCCAAGCATGACGATCACACAAGACATTGATAATGCGAACCCAAAGGATGATGGCGGTGGCGTCTTGAAAGCCGCAAAACGCCGGTATTTCCCCGAAAGTCGGCTACTGCAAGAAGTCACAGCATCTCATCTGCGCCAGGCCTGTCTGTCTAGCTGCCCGAGGAACCTGGGGCGGTGTCCACGGACAGTGCGGTCATTGTGGCAGTCGCGGCAGCCGGTTCTACCACCAAAGAAGCATCCATGGTATACCTTGCTGGCTTGGAGGTCGAAGTAGTGCCTGGCAGGATGTCCTCGCCAAGGGAAGCGTGGACGGCGTTCCCAGGCAGGACGCAACCGCTGACGGATGCGAAGGCGCTCGTCATGACTTGGAGCTGTTGTGTCAGTTTGGCGATGGCTTGGACGAGGTTACCGGTACAGTTTTGCCCTAAAGCCACCGAGGAGGCTTGGATGCCGTCCCCGTGCGCGTTGCGATGGGTGCATGCGACGCTGTTAGGGGTGGGCTCTATAACCGAGGAAGCGTGGGCGGCGTTCTTGGGCATGGGGGGACCTGGCACACCGAAGAACCGTGAGGACGCACTTAAGGCTGGAGCGCCATAAGGCAGGTCCGTTGTAGACTTCGCCATTGTAAAGGACAGAAGCAGACAAGAGGCAGACGCTCCGAACGCCTTCTTTTACTTTCTCTTCTCCCCATTCACAAGTCACGCTCCGACATAGAGCTTTCGCCAGTTTCAAATAAATCCGCTTAAGTTATCTTCCATTGCCACCTTCATGGACTGCTGCAAAACCGTAACGTAACTCTGCACCTTACTTTATGGTCCCGCACGCGGACAACCCATTCACCTTGTTATGTCATAGGCACGAGGCGTATATGCCACGTAGAGACTTAACCTGCTGCAACCGACCGGGCGCTAGAAACATGATGTGCGCCGACTTTATTTCGCCACGCGATTCCAAGCACTTCACTGGCGACTTACTTTGAGTAAGCCAAACGCCACAGAGACGCATGCGCAAAAGAGTATAATAGAACAAGGAAACGTCCAAACAGACAAGAACAAGGCGCTCACTGTTTGTGACGGTGCCTACTCTGCAATAAAGCTCAAACCCGTCTCACCGCCGCAAACAGCGTCGTTCGTGTCGCGAGTGCGTTCTTTCGCTCGGCCTCTCTGATATTGCTGCACGGAGGCCATTAGTGTAGCAGAGGTCATACGCACGTTTAAGAATGAACCGTCAAAGAAGCGAGAACACACTGTCTGCGTCTCGAGAAGGCCATCTTAATGCCTCCTAACACACAACCGTCAACGATTTTACGCGCACGCGAAAACCATCACAAGGGGGGAGGGGGAGTGCGAGAACCCGAGTTGAAGGACGAGACCCCACCCACGGCGTGCGACGGGAACTTTACAGACGAGAAAAGGCACGCGTCGGTGGTCGCCGTCGCCATGCCTCCTCCTCCTTTCGGCCAGCACGGCGAGGCACACTCGTCTGTCGCAGTGCACTGCGCACACGTGGTTCGGCCGCTGAAAAAAAAACACTGCCCCGCGCTTCTTCTTCCCGACGAGGCTCCGGGAATGCAAGAGACGTTAAAAGTGCATTACCGCTACGTCACCCCACGCTCGTCGACTCTCGCGGACCGGGAACGAAAATAGGAAAAAGAAGTGGTGGCTCGATATCGAGGAAGCATGCCGATGTGCGCACGCACAGTCTTGTTGTTCCTCTGCAGTCAGAAGCGCAACAGTCAGATTATATATATATATATATATATATATATATATATATATATATATATA